>NC_133494.1:5422755-5454501 GCF_025370935.1 Choristoneura fumiferana
ATAATATATGAAATATGCCGGCAAAATGGTACAATAAAAAAATGAAAAAAAAAAAATTTTGTTTAGTTAAGTAGGTATAGACGTAAAGTGGGGGTGACTTTTTTTTCTCATCAAACCCTGTAGTGTGGGGTATCGTTGGATAGGTCTTTTAAAACAATTAGGGGTTGGCATAAACGATTTTTCGATTCAGTGATTTGTTTGCGAAATATTCAACTTTATAGTGCAAATTTTCATTAAAATCGAGAGTCCCCCCCCCCTCTAAAATCTAAACCGATGGGTGGAAATTTAAAAAAAAAATTTAATGGTAGTAAGTATATCAAACTTTCAAGGAAAACTATAACGGCTAAGTTTGCTTGAGAATTATTAGTAGTTTAAGAGTAAATAGCAGCCTAAGGTATAAAATACGAATTAAACTTGTAAGATTTCGTATAAAACACGAAATCCTTAGAAAAATATTACTTAATTTTTTCGTACTTAATGGCTACAGAACCCTATTTTAGGTGTGTCCGACACGCCCTTGGCCGGTTTTTATTTTTGGATATTTTGGATGTACGTAACTACTTAGTATATATTTAAAAAGAAATCAGGCTGAGAAATTTACCACTCTCCGTTTTTAATAGTTCTAAAATACATGAATTTGTGTAAGTATGCATTTTTTTTGGATTTTGTTACCCACTCCGCCAAATTACATTATAAGATCATATAAGAAGAAAAAAAACCGGCCAAGAGCGTGTCGGACACGCCCAAAATAGGGTTCCGTAGCCATTACGAAAAAATTAAGTTATATTTTTCTAAGGATTTCATATTTTATAGGTACGGAATCTTCCAAGTTTAGGTATATTTTATACCTTGGGCTGCTATTTACTCATAAACTACTAATAATTCTCAAGCAAACTTAGCCGTTATAGTTTTCCGGTTTCGGTTTAGATTTTAGAGGGGGGGGGGGGGACGCTCGACTATAATGAAAATTTGCACTTTAATGTTGAATATTTCGCAAAGAAATAACTGAATCGAAAAATCGTTTTAGCAACCCCGTAATGGTTTTAAAAGACCTATCCAACGATACCCCACACTAAAATATTCTCCTGTTTAACAAAAGTTTTAGATTTTTTTATAATATCACATACTGATACAAATGACTTATTTGGTAAAATAATTTTGGACAGATTAATTACTCGGTTCCATGTATAAACAGATATGTATTTTTACGTATAAATACCTAACTTACTTATTAGGAGTGTTTTTTTGATAGATATTTATATGTTAATTTCGGCTCATACTATACAATAACCAAGCAAAATTTTAAATTTAAATGAATGCATGGGTCTCCATACAACAACTTGATTCATTTCCTACACTATAATATAAGTACCTACCTACGATTGTGAACACCGTTACTATAAACGTTTGATAGTAAGTAGGGCTTATTATTTCAAAATGTACCTACCCAATAGTAGAGTCATTACAGCAATTACTTGCCTGGACATTTTAAGAAAATTTTAGTAGGTACTTAGGCTATTTAGTCACGCTTCTGACTGACCAATCGATACTCAACCTGTAGTAGAGACCAGAGTCCGTGGCGCAGGCCGGGTCCACAGCGCAGTGGATCGTGGTCTGCGCGCCGCAACGGGGCGACTTCAGGAACCAGCTCAACAAGTTGTCAAACAGCCACGTCGTGCACCGCAGGAAATTGTCGCTGAAATGCCTTGCGATGCCCGTGCTGATAACCCCCGGGTGCAAGCTGTACGTAGTCACGTTGTCGATATTGTGCTCCTGGTGACCAATACAATATGTACACGGGTAAGTACGAGTACATCTTTAAAATACTACTCGACCAAAAGCGGCACAAAATACTTATACTATGAGAATAGTGTTGAATTTGGAATACGAGTACTTAATTACTTAATCTAGGTATTCAACTTGGTCGAACATTTACAAGGTAGTAAAAAAACGGGTACGTATTTGGATATCGAAATTTAAAATATCTAAGGTTAAAACGTCGACGGTCAAAATATCTGAAATCAGAATGTCGAACGGTCATAAGGTCGAAAGTATAAATTATCGAATGCTTAAATTACGAAAAGCCTAATATCAAAAACGACGGATAAAATATCAAAAATTTAAATTTCGAACGATTCTAAGGTCGAAATTCGTAATATCGAATGTCTATAATACCGAAGGGTACAATAGTCGATTACTGATACGAAATTATACCTAAAGTGCCTAAACTAATCTAAAAATTAGGTGCGACGACGAGTGCAGCCAGGAGGAGCGGTTAGGTTCAACCGTGACCAAAACAAGCACGAGCCGAGCGAGCGAAGCGAGCGTGCCGCGGCAGCGGCCGGCAAGTGCCAGAATAGAGTTCTATGCATTTTTCTTGATATTAAGATACTTCGTTATTTCAATTTTCGATATTTTAATATTTGGTTTCTTGACGGTTGATATTTTGTGTTTCGTTATTAACATTTATCGATCATTCGGTTGTAGATATTTTGAACTTTCGATATTTTAGCCGTTCGATATTTCGGCTTTAGGAATTCCAGGCGTCGATATAATGATAGTAGATATTTAGATCATTCAATATTTTGGCCGTTGACGTTTTAACTTTAGATATTTTAAATTTCGATATTCAAATACGTGCCCAAAAAACACTATACCAACAACGTGAAGTCATAAATTTTTAATTTAAGCTTCAAAATAACAGGTGTGGTATTTTCGTATCATAATTATACGTTATACCTATAAAAAACACGATGTCTTGATTATATTTAACTCTTACAATAAGACTGGTTTTGACCTTTCCAAACCTGAGTTTCTGCATTCGCGTCTTTTCCAGTATGTAAAGTGGTGTCGGCGAGCACAAAGTCTTCATAAAAGATTTTTAGGTACGTTTTAATATACTGTGTTAATTAAGTAACTTTTACAAAGTAAGTATTAAAGCCATTTCCATTAGGTACATTTAATGTAGGTACCTACTCTACTAGTTAAATATTCTCTGCCGGGATCGTGGACTTGTGTTCTGAGTTATTGGACAGGGTGCCTAAGCCTAACTGCGTTTCCTCGTTGTATGGCAATGCCAATATGTTGGGAAGGCAAAGGCAGGGGGGAAAGAAAGAGCCTGCCCTTTAACCTGTGGAACGGACAAGCTCATTTTTTAATTAAAATCTTTTAAGGGTTTCGGGTTCCCACGGCACGGCACAAGTTTCAACAGCAAAATTAAGGCGCAAATATAATATAAAAAAAAACTTAATTCTGAAGATCCTTAACATATCCAAATATGGGACATTCACATTACCATTCCATTCCACAGACCCAGAGAAGATTTATATTAGTTAAAATTATACTCACGCGTAATTTTCTTGCAAGTGCTCGCGAAAACAACACTTCTGCTGTCTTACTCCGACCGTACGCAGACAATGGGTTGTAAGTCGTCCTTTGGAAATTAATATCGTTTAAATCGAGATCGCAATCTGAAAATTTTAAAAGTGATTATCTCAGAGTACCTAAACGGAAATTATTCTTTTACACAGAATAAGGTAACGGCGCCTATTACCGTGGTACTTAAGGAAGTTTTCAAATGAGTCCCAAAAATTAAGGGTATCAAAGCTCCTTAACAAACGAGATTTTTTTTTTTATTTAAGAGCGTTTATTGAACTTTCAGTGTCTTAACTTTTTGGGCTCGTTTTAGTTATTAGTATTTGATAAAATAATTATTGAAATCAAAATACCCAAATCTTCTTTTACCGTGGTAATGGACAGGCTGTGATTCCATTACCGCGAATTGAGCTTCTATTACCGAGGGTATAAAAAAACGGCAATTTTCTACAATCGGTAAAAGGAACCCGACACATGTTTTGGAACTTAATACCGAGGGATTAAAAAAAGGTAATGGCTTTGGTTCTGTACACCAAATATTTTTTGAGAAAATTTAAATAAAAAACTAAAGTATGATTCGAATAGTGTATCCAGCCCATTGTATTTTATTATGCTTATGCCACCAGTTATAGTTTGATGTATGCATGCTGAGTAAAAGTCAAAACTTTATCAAAAAAAACTGTACTTACGGTACCCTAAATGTGAATTATTTTAACAGAAAAATAAAATGTCACTCGGTAATAGGTACTTCTTTAAGAACCCTATTACCGACCCAAAGACAATTGAATGGGTCGGTAATAGATTCCCAAACATTCTATTACCGAGGGTTATGCGATCTTTGCGGTGAAGGAAAACATCGTGAGGAAACCTGCACAAACCTGCGAAGCAATTCAATGGTGTGTGTGAAGTTCCCAATCCGCACTGGGCCCGCGTGGGAACTATGGCCCAAGCCCTCTCATTCTGAGGGGAGGCCTGTGCCCTGCAGTGGGACGTATATAGGCTGGGATGATGATGATGATGATGCGATAATACCATCGTTAATTGGCTTAATTTGGAGTAATGTAAAATCTAATTCCGACCTATAAAAACTATAGGAGAGTTGTGTTTGAATTACAAATCAAATATACTTATTACATCCTTGGCATATAACCAAAATTACATAACTGGTAAGTAAATATAAAATTTCATCGCAATATTTAAACAACTTGGCAAAATAACGGTTTCTATAGAAACTACAAATTCAGTATTGAAGTTTTTGCTGAAAATTAAGAGTTTGTTAATACTTTTCATACCACGGAAATATTTTTTTAAAAGCGTGAATAGATCGAGATTGGAATAACTGTAACAAATTATATAAACGATAATTTATGAACTTATAATTAACTTATAATTTATGATAATTGATGAACGTCAAAACTGTCATCGAATGCACAAGTGCTGTCCAACTTTTTAATTAATATTTGTACAAAGTAGAATCTTTTTAGAACAATAGTGACAAAAAAGTGAACACCACAAATTAACAAATGCGCAAAAACGTTATCGCGCAACGATGTGACAAATTGTGTGATAAATAAGTGTTTAATACATTCTTTGTGACACTAAAAACCAGTAAAATATTTACACTACCCCCAAAATAACTATAAAGTCAAAGTCCTACCCACAAACTTTTTACTCGACAGTGTTGCCAGTCAAATAAATACCACGGTTTGGACGCGGTTTTTGGTTTTTGTCATGCGTTCATGGTTGATAAAAAGTGTTTTGATTGTTTTTATATTTTCATTGCATAAAGTTTAAATGGAGTATTAGTGAAAATTGATACAAAATAGATACAGTGACTGAAGTATAATTTTTGTTATCTAAGAAAAATTCTGACAGAGAACAGAAAGGAAAATGTCTTCTTTCGATAACGTTACAGTCAGAAAACGCAGACCCAGACTGAGTTTTTCGGCAGATAAACAAACGGAGTCACAAATCTTTCACAGTAGCGGTAATTTGAGCCTGCCTAACATCACGGACACAAAATTATCTTTTGTGACCGAGCTGGAAAATCGAGTAGAAAACCTCCAAACAGAGTTGGAAGTCGCAAATGAAGAGATTTCCAAACTCTTGATTGAAAACTCAGCGTTAAAAAATTCAAACGAGATGTATAAAACTAAAATAGCATTGTTTAAGACTGTCACTGCCTCGGATGTTATTAGGCAAAAGCCAGGTTCTCCAAATGTATTCCCGGAAGGTCGTATACACCAACGTACAGAGATATGAATCAACTTAGTTACATGAAGACATCCAGCTCACAGCGTACAAATTCTGTCTGTAAGTTTCTAGAAAAGCTACAGGCTTCGAGTTATTCTTCGGAACATACACCTGAGACTTCTCCACTGAAAAATGGTACAAATGACACAATAAAACACGGCAGTATTAAGGGTCCGACTATAACGTCGTCAACGCCGAAACAATACGGAGGTCAATCTACAACAGAAAACTTAACAAGTCCTACCACAAATAAAGACCCAATTCCTGAAAGGAAAATACAGAGTAAGGACAAACAGTCCCGGCCGAAGTTGTGCATAATTAGCAGCAACAACGAAAACTCCGTGCTCAAGACAGCTGAAAGCATTTTTGGCACACATAAGATATGTCACTACATTTATCCTCGCGGAGGTGTAGCTAAATTGTTGGAAGGCATAGAGAGCAAACTGAAACATTTCACTATGCAGGATGCCTGTCTTATCCTAATAGGAAACGAAGATTTTCAGAACACACATGACTATCAAAAACTTGTATCCTTAATTAGAGATAAATTATTTCCTGTGTCATACACAAATGTAATAATTTGCACACCTACATTTAAGTTAAAAAATAACTGTAATTTATTCAATAAAAGAATAGAGCTGTTCAATAAATTACTATACATTGATATTGTGATGCTCGAATATGCCTTTTTGGTAGACTCGAGCAAAAACCTTAAATACTCAAGTGACATGTTTTGGTCTAGGAGCGGTAGTATTAACAACAAGTCACTGTCAATTATATTTAAGGACCTAGCACATCATGTAAATGAGCTTACTTCGGAGAATACCAGTTTATCTATTTCACAGACCAAAAGCGTATTTGAGGATTTTCAGCTAGGTGTGCCGTTCAGTCCTTCAAATCCTGATAATGTTCACATAGTCAGTTCTTCTTTTTTAGAGAAAAGTCATTAAACAGTAAAAATACCGTTAAAAAAACGCATACAGAGTTAGGTTATTATTTTCAAAACTTGTGTGGCATTGCAAACAAGAAAGACGAATTGGAACTATATCTGAACAGTCTTCCTGATATAAAGCATTATGTTTGCATCTGTGAACACTTCCTGAATACGATTTCGGCGCCTCTCCTTAGAATAGAAGGTTACCAAATGGCAACGTTTAATATCCGGTCAAAAAGAAAAAGAGGCGGTTCACTAATTTTAGCTAAAATAAGCAGAAAGTATGTAGAGCTTTCGATATGTAAGAAATTGTATAAAGATGAATTTTTTGAAGTGTGTGGCATCAGGGATTGTGATACGGATGTAAACTTAGTATGTTGTTATCGAAACCCGGTTGATGCCAATTTCGACAAATTCATGGACCATCTTGGTCAGCTTCTTGAGCACTTTTTTGACAGGAAGTGTCTCATTTGCGGTGATTTCAACATCAATTTGATGAGGATAGACAAAAAGGTAGTGGATTTTCTATCGTTACTTGCATCCTATAACTTTAGGCCCCTTATCGATACTGCTACTTTCATTCGGAATGACTCACAATCGTGCTTAGACAACATCTTGACTAATTTGCCTGATCCCTGGGTTACTTCTCCCATAGTGGACCATAACGGACTCGCGGATGGTCATGCGGGACTTCTTGGAATTATAGCTGTGGAAAAGAAGGGGACATTAAAAAACGACAAAACTCTGGTGAAAGTAGTTAGAAGACTTGGTACTCTTGGAAAACAAAACTTTTTCCAAGAATTGTTAAGAGAGGAGTGGTTAAATATAGGAATAAACAATTTTATCAATAAACTTGAGAAGGTTTTCAAGAATAGTTTCAGGGAAAAAAAAATCAAACAGTCTGTGGGGATAGACTCCAAATTAAAATGGGTGACAAAGGGAATAAAAGTCTCGAGCAAAATGAAACGTTTCCTGGTGACCCACAGAGTATCTGGTCTTGATAATGAGGACTCAATTACAAGATATAAGAAGAAATATATGACCATTTATAAACGTGTAATAAGAAACGCGAAGAGACTGACGGTTCAGACTCAGATAGAAAATGCAAAGGACTCAAAGAAGGAAATATGGAAGATCGTACAAAAACATCGTAATAAGATTACAAAAACAGAAAGAAATAATCTGGTTTTAAAAATAGAACAGGAAAATGGAACCACAAAACTAGTGAATAATCCTGGGACGTTTGTGCCATCCTCTTAGAAAATTTCACCAAAAAAAGGGGCACGATTGATAAATCAAACAGAGCTCTTTCACTGTTGCAGTCTCATGTTTCTAAAGTGCAGCATGATATGACTTTTGAACATGTAAGTCCGGTAGAAGTTAGCTTTATAGTAAGAAAGTTAAAACCTAAGACCTCGAGTGGATATGACGAGATTCCAATAACTATCATTAAAGAAAATATTGAAATACTCGCAGAACCATTGGCCTATCTCTTCAACGAGTGTATTGATTCAGGAATATTCCCGGACCAGTTCAAGATAGCGAAAGTCCTTCCAATACACAAGAAAGGTTCTGTACTAGATCCAAGAAACCAAAGACCCATCTCTCTTCTGCCAACAGTCTCAAAGATTCTGGAAAGAGTAATGAAGGACAGGTTGATGAAGCACCTTTATCAGCACAATATTTTGAGCCCGCGACAGTTTGGATATCAGAAGGGCAAAGGCACAAACGAGGCAATCACTACTCTTATTAGAGATATAACTATTCAAATGAACAATAGGAGAAAAGTCGCTGGCTTATTTCTGGACCTGAGCTCAGCTTTTGATACTGTCAACCATAATATCTTGCTGGCAAAACTAGAGCACTATGGGGTTAGAGGCAAGGTGTTGTCTCTTTTTAGTTCGTATCTAAAAAACAGAAAACAATTTGTTCAAATTAAATGGGTACAAGATGGCGAGGAAAGTACACATAACTCTAAAATGACCCTTTTAGAAAAGGGAGTCCCACAGGGTTCCATATTAGGGCCTATTTTTTTCATAATTTTTACAAATGATCTCATACCTTACATGGAAAACACTATTCCTGAGACTGAGCTCGTGGTTTTTGCGGATGACACGAATGCTATCATATCAGCAGAAACTTGTGAACTGTTAAATGATAAGGCTAATGACGCAATGAAGGCTTTTCACTCTTGGTTTGGTGTCAACGACCTTGAGTTGAACTGCAGTAAAACCAGTGTTTTAGTTTTCAAAACGACTTCGAACAACAAGGATGTGCTGAGGGTTCTCTCAAATGATGTCACAATTGATCAGAAGGAAACAGTGAAATTTCTTGGTGTCCACATTGACTCAAGCCTAAATTGGAAATTTGAACTCTCGGAAATAGCAAATTCTGTAAGTTCTGCATGTTATGCCCTTCGCAGTCTTAGGGATGAGGCAAAATTGTCCCAACTCAAGATGGTCTATTACGCATTGGTGGAGTCTAGGTTGAGGTACAGTATAAAGTTCTGGGGAAACAGTTATAAATACAACATCAAAATGGCCTTTGTTTCTCAAAAAAGGGCTATTAGAACTATAGCTAGAATTCCTCAAAGAACATCCTGTAGGGAATATTTTTTGAAGTACGGGATCCTCACTGTTCCGTGTCTATACATACTTGTAGTTCTGACGGATTTAGTTAAGCACATAACAGACATAGAGACTCCTGAAGAAAGGCACAGGCGCTTGGCTACGAGGAGGAAGGACTTGCCACGTTCAATTAATACTAAACTTAAAATAGTTAAACACACTGCAGGCTACCAGGAGGTTTTTCTTTTTAACAAGTTGCCAGTTGGCCTTAAGTCACTAGTAGATGGACACATATTTAAGAACAAACTAAAAAAATTTTTGTTGGAGAAGTGTTTTTATTCTATTGAAGATTACTACAAATGTAACAATTCGACTTAATGGATGCCATTACAATTAGCCTGCTACATACCTGCGGACAATATTTCTTACGCATTCGTTTTTGTGCTACAGGTAATATTGCAAAATTTGTTTAAGAATGAATTAAATTGATTGATTGAAATTTTTCTTCTTATATATTAATATTAATTGTAATGACATTTTAGAAATTTTTGATTGACAATGTTATTATGTGTTCTATTGTTTTGTTTTGATTATGTTATTACTTATATGGGTTATGCATTTTTGTCTAGTACCCATTATGATTTCAAACACAATGTATATTGTTCTTGAATAAATAAATAAAAATAAATTTATACCAAAAATAAAGCTTGAAGAACCTAAACTACCACTTTTACTATTACCATGATATACCACGGTATTACAATCAACAGTTAAAAATGGCGCCTATCGCCGCTGTATTTTATTTTCCATTTTAATCGTATTTCCGGGCCAAAAACTATACAAAAAGTATTCAGAACTCGTACAAAAAACTATAAAAAGCCATTTAAAAACCATAACATTAGTTCAATTTCCATAAATATTTTGTAGAACACTAAATAAGATTCGAGTCTGCTTGTATGTGGTGTCACGCGTTAGTATGGCAAATCCTCTTCCGTCGGTGCCATTTCGGAAAATCACGAATTGCGAGATCTTTGATTTATTCACATACACTAGCGCTAATAGATCCGTGAGTCGACTAAATAAGCTTTTATCTTGTAAAATATATTTTTTAAGAAATCTATCGGTTTGATTATAAAATGCGTATTTTAAATTGGCGCGGTGATGGCCGTCTATTTCGATACCCCCGGTAATAGGCGCCGTTACCTTAATAACCACATTCGGAAACCAGAAATAAATTTTGAAACGTCTATCTGTGGTAAAGATACCATTAATTACGGAATGCTGATAACTTTGTCGTATCTTATTATTATACTTAGAACTCCTTACTAATACTCCCGCCTAGATAAGTACCTAGTTTATTGAATTGACGGTCTTCTGCCTAGCATTTGTCAGGGGGACGTACAGAATTTGAGTTGTAATTTTTTTACAATTTATAGTAAACTATTAGCTTATGCCCGCGACTTCGTCTGCGCGGACCTAGGTTATCGCGCGGTGGCGCCCTTTACTGGAATAAAAAGTATCCTATGTTGACACTTGGGGCTTAAACTATCTCTTTACCAAATTTCATCAAAATCGGTTCAGCGGTTTCGACGTGAAAGCGTAACAGACAGACAGAGTTACTTTCGCATTTATAATAATAATAATAATGGTATGGATCAAAAACCATAAATAGTAAAGCGATAGACGTGGCCGGCCGGGCAAATAGGTCGCTCATTTCTGTGTAACATTGTGGGCCGGACGCAGTAGCAGCCATCAATTGTTTTGATTATGGAAGCCTTACATGTGTGTAATCTTGAGGCTACGAAGACAATCCTGGCAGGGCCGCTCTCCGCTAGCCGTGGCAGCAACATTAGCGATAGAAGAGCATGTCCGAAATAGTTAGTCGCCATGTGCATCTCGAAGCCATCCTCAGTTCTTCCTTCCGGGCACATCATGACACCCGCATTATTTATTAGGATGTGAATCGTTGCTTCCCTGTCTAGAATGCGGCCAACAAAATTCCTCACAGACTGTAAGTTGGATAGCTCTATTTGCTCTACCACCAGGCTTCCTCTTTCTTCTTCTGCTTCTGTACTTTTTTCTATCTTTAATTTTGCTATCTCAGCTTTCTTGATGTCCCGACAAGCCATGATGACGCGTGCTCCTACGAAAAAATTCATTGCTTAAAAACAAAAACCTTCTTACAATATATCTACCTACCTACACTTAAGTATCTCTTATGGAAGCATTTCTTACGTACGGCTCCTCCCTCCACATATCGTAGTTCTGCGGAGTCTCGTAGTCAAGAAATATCTCGGTGGCACCAAGGTTACGGTCAAGCATGGGTACAGTCACGATCTTTAATTTGGGATAATCAATGTACTTAAAATATCTGTCATCTTGTTTACCTACATGACAAATCAAACATATTTTTTTTCAATATTTTAATGATTTGAAAGGAATGTGACGCAATCTAATAGAATTAAATGTTTGTTAATAACTAATAACGTCATAACATTCATCGTCATAACGTCATTTGTTAATAACGTCATAACAAGTTTTGAGTTAATTATCAATCGAAAACCTGTACCCATATCTGGGTGCACTCCACGCAGATATTTAATTAATTACATGTACCTACAGACGACACCTAATGAGGTAGTAGGTAGGTAGGTTTAGGTACGTAGGTACCTACGTATAAATTATATTACAATATGTAGGTACTTCTAAAACTTTATTTAAAAACTATAAGGGTTCCGTTTTCTATCCCGCAAGAAATTTAAAAAATTCCATGCGTCTCTATGATCCTAAATAAAGGATCTTCTGCCATCTGCCAAGTATCAAGTCTTTATATTAATTAATAACAGCTACAGTAGTCAGTTGAGTACAACCTGATCCTTTTTAGGGTTCCATAGCCAATGACAAAACGGAACCCTTATGTTATTATATGTATATTTATTTTTGCGTCGGGGGTTAAAAACCGTTGCTACCACACAAAAACCATAGACTTTAACAGGATTATGTGTAGTGGTAATTACGGCGATACTTAGTGGTAAAATAAAATATGGGAAAACAATTTTTTTAGGGACTCCTATAGACGTTAAAGGGGGTGAGTTTATTCCTCGGAACCTTTCCTTATAGTTTCGCCATGTCCGTCCGTCTGTCTGTAAGTTCGTTCGCGGATTAACATAGTGCTAAAAACGCTCAATATTAGACATTTCACACACACAGACACACAAACATCACGCCTGTACTCTCAAATGGGGTAGGCAGAGCACACGAAATGTTACCGCTTCGGAGCCACTTTTAGCAATTTTTAGGGCTCCGGAGCCAAAATGGCAAAAACGGAACCCTTATAGTTTCACCATATCTGTCTGTCTGTCTGTACGCCCGTCCGCGGCTTTGCTTAGGGACTAGCAATGCTAGAAAGCTGTAATTTTGCACGGATATATATGTCAACGATGCCGACAAAATGGTACCATAAAAAACAAAAAAAATTTTTTAGGGTACCTCCCATAGACGTAAAGTGGGGGTTATTTTTTTCTAATCTAACCCTGTAGTGTGGGGTATCGTTGGATAGGTCTTTTAATGCCATTAAGGGGTTGCTAAAACGATTTTTCGATTCAGTTATTTCTTTGCGAAATATTTATTATTCAGGGATTTGATTGCGAAATATTCAACATTAAAGTGCAAATTTTCATTATAATCGAATGTCCCCCCCCCCCCTCTAAAATATAAACCAGTGGGAGGAAAAATTTGAAAAAATTCAGGATGGTAGTAAGTGTATCAAACTTTCATGGAAAACTATAACGGCTAAACGGGAAAACTATAAAGGCTTGAGAATTATTAATAGTTTAATAGTAAATAGCAGCCTAAGGTATAAAATATATCTAAACTTGGAAGATTCCATATAAAATACGAAATCCTTAAAAGTACATTACTTAATTTTAGGCTACGGAACCCTTCGGGCGTGTCCGACACGCTCTTGGCCGTTTTTTTTTTTTTGTTTTAAGCTTAACAAAAACGGTACAATAGTGACAGGTTGGTGGTTGGTTGGTTAGCCTTTTCAATTAACATAAATTCCGACAAAGCTGAATTTTGGTGGAGACCTTGGGTACATCATTAGGGGTAAAGTGTCAAAAGACCCCATTGATCCCATGTGTGCTAAAAAAGTTACCTATTCGGAGTCAAAGGTCAAAATTTGAGGCTTTTTTTTCGAAAATGGTAAGTTTTATCGAAAAGTAGCCTTGCCAAAAATTATAGATCTTAAAGTTATCTACAAAAATGGTTCTTTCCTTTTTTTCTTAGAAAGTTCGAAAACATATTCGTATCGTACTGTCCCCTTCGCTCTCATATTAAACAGTACTAGTGTCAGAGAGACCGAACGACACGAACTTCGATTTTCGAATTTCGTAGTAGTCCTGCTGCAGTGTGCTCTTCCTCGTTCCACTCACCTCGTAGATATAAATCAAGCACCGTCTCCCTCCCGATTCCAGCATTTCCGCCCGTGACTATTGCAGTGATCCCTGAGAGCCGTCTCTTGCATTTACTCCAACCACTTAAGTAGTCCATCACTATGTTTTAACTTCAAAGTCAAGATAGGCAGGTTATAATACCTTCGCTTGGCTAATTGTCGGCCAGTAGGTTCCTATGTTAAGCTTATTTACCACTCCATTAATATAGTAACTAAATAATGCTAGATATTATAGTACTGAACGTTTTACTCGTCTGATATTATCAAAAGATACAAATGAGCCTTTGACAGGGAGGTTGCGACTACTTACAGACACCTCAAAGCGATGACTAATTTGCGACGAAGGTCAACTTGATTTTCGGTTTCGTGTGAATGTCGTACGTACCGCGTATCTATTTGACTTATTAAGTATAAGAAGTGTTAATGCTGCGCTTTCAACTCAGTCTATATATTACTGCTTTAAAGCTCTCCATGGATTAGGGATCCTTTGGATTAGTGATGATTATGTAGGTACTTAGGTAGAGTATTTCGTTCTCAGTGCTAAAAAGTTTCTTGCAACGACAAAGGAGCGTCCACTTGACGACGTAACACAAAAGAGACTAAATTTACTACTTCTCCCCCTCCACAGGTTGACTTAGAAGAAAATACTAACTTAACTACTTCTACTTAAATGACGCAACGCATAGCCCATTTCTCTATAGGTAGGTACTAATACTCTTTGGCATAGCCGTGCATTACATTGGCTTCAATCAATGCCTGTGCCTTGAGGGCTAGGTAACGAAATTCGAAAATCGAAGTTCGCATCGTACCGTCCCACTCACTCGTATTAAATACAAGATCGCAAGATACAACGTTCGAATTTTGCACTTCATAGTAATAAAACCTAGTACCGCCTAAAAATGTCTCTATTTTGCTGTTTTGGTACTTACATATTGATACAAGTTTAGACAAGACCAAATAGAATATTGGCTTTATTCAATAATAAAATAGGACATGGTAAAGAAACATAGTTGTTGATAGAATGACATAGCGACAGACAATGTCAGACACCATGGACAATAAGATATTTACAAGTCTTCTTATAAAGACGCAAGGAGGCTATTATCACATTCGCCCCCTCTACGAAGAGACGTAGTCATGCATGAAGGCTGGAGGTCTGCGATCTCTGCCTGAACGCCGAAGTTGGCTGATTCCTGCATTCGGATCGATGTTGGCAGGCGGGTCTTGAATGGCAGAGATTTCTTCGGATTGGTTATCGTCAAGTTCGTCATCTGCAAGGTCATCGTCAACAGCTCGTGGTGCTGGAGCTAACGATCTATTGGAGACTGTTGTCTTTCGCCCATCAGGCAGTCTTATAAAGGAGTATTCTGGATTACTCTGCAACAATTGGACTTCCTGTACAGCGGGGTCATACTTGGAGCTTCTTACGTGCCTTTTCATAAATACCGGTCCAGGCGAATGTAGCCAAGTCGGCAAAGATTGTCCGTTTTGAGAACGGCGTGGGTGATTGAACATGCGCTCATGCGGCGTTGTGTTAGTGCTCGTACACAGGAGAGATCTTATAGAGTGCAGCGCCGGTAGCAGTGCCTTTTCCCAGTTTACTATATCGTCATTGTTTGATTTGAGGTTTAGTTGGATCGTTCGCCACAGTGTGCCGTTGAGACGTTCAACCTGCCCATTTCCCTGGGGATTGTAAGGCGTAGTGCGGCTGCATGATATCCCGACGGAAGACAAGAATTGTCTAAGTTCGTCTGATAAGAAAGATGTACCCCTGTCGGAGTGGATGTACGCTGGAGTACCAAAAGTGGAGAACAAGTCTTCGAGACAATTGATTACCGTTCTTGAAGATACATCCTTACACGCATAAGCGAAGGGAAAACGACTAAACTCATCAATTATTGTCAGTATGTATCGGTTCTGGGTGCGAGATGGTATTGGTCCCTTAAAATCAATGTTTAATCTTTCAAAAGCGGCTGTCGCTTTGATAAGATGTCCTTGATGTTTCATGTAACGTGGTTTTATTTCCGCACAAGTTGGGCATGCGGCCGTCATTCGTTTTACATCCTCTACGGAGTACGGTAGGTTCTTTGATCTGACCCAATGAACCATGCGCGTGACCCCTGGATGGCAGAGATTTCGGTGTAGTTCCACTAGTTTAGAGTTAGAAGCGGCAGTATTTATTTGCATGCATACTCGTGAAAGTGCGTCCGCGGCGAAGTTATGTTTCCCAGGTCGGTAGACTATATCATATTTGAAACACGAGAGCTCCAACCGCCACCTTTCGATCTTTTCGTTCTTTATTTTGTTAGAGTGTGTTTGATTGAACATGTATGCGACAGATTGCTGATCAGTAATGAGTAAGAAATGTCTTGCTATCAGGAAATGTCTCCATTTTCGCAAAGCTTCGACTATGGCGCAGGCCTCTTTCTCAATCGAAGGTTGCCTTTTCTCGGAGTCGTTGAGAGAACGAGAGAAGAATGCGACAGGACGACCCTTTTGTGATAGGGTCGCTGCGATGGCAAAATCGGAAGCGTCTGTCTCAACTGAAAATATTTCACTGTCGTCAATTCCTGCTAATGCCGATTTCGATATATCAGTTTTAAGGTTTTGAAAGGCAGTGATAGCTTCTTGAGATAATGGAAAAGTGACTTCGATTAAAGGTCTGATTTTCGTAGAAAAGTTGTTGACCCACTTTGAATAGTGGGCGAAGAGACCGAGCGCTCTCTTCAGTGTAGCAGTATCAGTGGGGATAGGAAGATTCGTTAGCGGTTCCAATCGAGACTTGTCCGGCTTTATAACGTTGTGGGCGATAGTATATCCAAGCAAGTTGATTGACTCTGATTCAAATGTGCATTTGTTCATGTTTAAGGTTAGTTTGTATTTTTCAGCGGCCTTCATGAACATTTCAAGATTTTTGTCATGGTCGGATTTGTCCTTACCGCAGACAGTTACGTCGTCAAGGTAAGCGAAGGTACCTTTAAGTTTTTCAGTGTCAATTATGTATTGTAAGGTTCTTTGAAAGGCCGCCACTCCATTCGTTACGCCAAACGGTATTCTTGTAAACTGGTAGAGATTACCACAAGCTTCGAATGCAGTGTAAACTTTTTCTTTCGGTAAGATTGGGACTTGGTGGTAAGCACTTTTGAGATCGATTTGACTGTAAACGTTGTATTTTGCCACTTTTGTTATGATAGAATCAATGCTCGGGAGAGGGTAAGCGTCTAAGTCTGTAAATCTGTTGATTGTTTGCGAGTAGTCGATAACGAGGCGCTTACGGTGATGGCCTCCGCCAGCAACGAGTACTTGTGCCCTCCATGGCGAGATACTGGGTTCGATTACTTTATCCCTAAGTAGGTTGTTTATTTCATTTGATATGAAGTCTTGGTCTTCTTGAGAATGCCGTCTTGAGCGTATAGCAATAGGCTTAATGTCTGGCGAGAGGTTGGTGAAAACTGATGCTGGCGGGACTGACGCTTCTAAAACGTTGCAGACTTTGAGAGGTTGTTTGTCTCCTCCAAATTGAAGTACGAGTGACGAGTGCTTCCCGAGAACATCGTGCCCGATGATGATATCTGCGCATAGATCGTTGATGATGAGCAGTGGTTGGTGTTGGTACTTGTGTTCACCAATTTGAATTGTTGCATAGCATAGACCTTCGACATGAGAGACATTATTGAGTGATGCTAGAGTAATTGCTTGCTTGCAGGGCTTTTGTTTGAGGTTGATTATTCGAGCTAGGTTTTTGTCTATAAAGCTAATTGAGCTACCGGTGTCGAGAAGTGCATCAGCACGATATTCGTTGACTGTAATAGGTATAGTTGCTTTTCTTAGGCTTGCAGGAGCAGCGGCGGAGATGTTAGATAAGTTAGGGTAAGTAGATTGAGGTTGAGATTGTTCGTCAACTGTGGCAATAGCATTAGCAGTTCGTAGGTTGGGCCCAGAACTACGGCATACGCTTGCGAAATGCCCCTTCTTGGAACAAAGCTGACATTCGGCGTTATACGCGGGACATCTGTTTCGCTGATGAAGATTACTGCCACCACAGAAGAAACATCGTCGTCTGGTTTGGTTAGGGTAAGAATCAGGTCGAGATCTGTTTGGAGCGTTTGTAGCTGCTAAATTGGTCATCAGCGAGTGTTCTGGAGCTTCAGAGGCAGCATTAGCATGAGCAGATGTAGAAGGTGACACTGTAAGTAGTTGCGAAGTGCTTTCGGCGGATTCTAGAGACAAAGCCAGGTTCAAGGTTTTCTCCAGAGTGTCAGTGGAGTTTTCTAGAAGTCTTTGTTTGATTTTCTGCGATGATACCCCGGCAATGAAAGCTAAACGTACGACATCGTTTTGGTAATCGGCTGCAGTGACATCTGTGAATTTGCAGTCACGAGCGAGTACGTTCAGGGCTCTCGAATACTCAGCTACTGACTCGCCCGGCTGTTGTTTCCTTGAAATTAGAATATGTCGTGCTAGGGTGGTGTTTTGTCGCTTTTCATAGGCATCATTGAGCGTTTTGATGGCTTCGTCGTAGGAGGTCTTTGTTTGAATAATATTGTAAATTGGCGGAGAGATATGATTGACAAGGAGTTGGTACTTAAGTATTTTATCTGCTGAGGCGGCTTCCCGTGCGATGAAATTCTCGAATGAATATTTCCAATGCGCCCATTTGAGGTCTGAACCTATCATCGAAGGCTCCACGTCAAACCGTTCGGGGCGCAAATAGCGTGACATAGATGAGTTTTCTTTTCCTTCAGGCATTTTTGGCGGCGCAAAAAATTATTATTGAATAAATTGATACAAGTTTAGACAAGACCAAATAGAATATTGGCTTTATTCAATAATAAAATAGGACATGGTAAAGAAACATAGTTGTTGATAGAATGACATAGCGACAGACAATGTCAGACACCATGGACAATAAGATATTTACAAGTCTTCTTATAAAGACGCAAGGAGGCTATTATCACACATATGTAGGTACCAAAACAGCAAAAACAGAACCCTTATTAGTTTCATCATCTCTGTCCGTTCATCCGTCTGTCTGTCTGTCTGGCTTATTTGAACATCTGGTTGTTTTACTTTTTACTAGTAGCGTAGCAGTGCTGCCTCCTTAGATATTTTTTAACCCTATCACTACGCGATTTTTTTTAAAATAAAAACAGCGAATAAAAAGAATTTATTAATAAACTAATATCGAAAATACAAACTGAGACATGGATGCACAGAAAAACCAGAAAAAGAGACCAGCGCTGGGAATCGAACCCAGGTCCTCAGCAATCCGTGCTGCGTGCTATAACCCTACACCACCGCTGGACAGGAATTTAGACACGAATTTTTCCTATGCATACATATCTCAGGTTGCTTATTTCTACTACGCTACTTATGCAGCAGCACTAGCGACATCTATGTTTTTCGCTCTCATCGAGAGACGTCACATTCTTTCGGAACCAACCGCTCACCCAGACAAGAGATGTCGCTACTAAGCAATCAAATTATGATTGGTTATTTGGAGTCTTTTTGTATTTTTTATTTCAACTCCAAATTTATCATTTAAATATATTCATTCTCCTTCTGTAGTAATTTTTTTCTTGAAATCGTACATTTAAATTCGAAAACGTTTAACCTAAAAAATACCTTACATGATTTTTTATCCTAAAAAATACCTTAAATATTTTTTACCCTGAACGCACCCGACTGTTAACGTTTTTGACATAATTAACTGTTTTAACTGTACATACGAAATCAGAGATTGAATCTAAGTTTTTTTACCGTTACTTCGTTACTTCCCCCTTTGAGAAAGAGATGAGAGTTAATGCATATAATCATTGTAAAACCTAGTGTCAAAAACTACATATTCAAACTTTTAAAATTCATTAAGCACCAGCAAGTAGTGTGTGAACGTTCAACCGGTAAACAGGAATAAACTACTTTTTAAGTTTATCATAAATATTTAGGTGACGAATGCCATGCCGTTTGGATTTGCCCTATCCAAGAACGTAACCACAGTACATTTTTATATAGGGTTTATAACTAAAGAGCTATTGCTTAGATATTACAGACTTCAAAATTTTGGTAAAAGTAAACATACGAAATTGTTGTCGCAAGACAAACATGCAACGATGGCTGGCTTCACATAAATGCGAATGTGCGTATGTTCGCACGTTCCGCTTAAAGTACAAAGTACGCTATCATGATGAAATTTGGTATGGAGATAGTTTGGAACCCTGAGGACAGGATAGTTTTAATCCGGGAAAACTATAGATCCCGTGGGCGTACGATAAACAAATTCTTCACAAACAAATTTGTGCGGTACAAGGTAGTTTTCATGGTGCAATCAAAGATATTATTATGCAGCTATATTGCCTAGTAAACACTTATGCAATGCTCATAGTCATGTCTTCTTTACACCATCATGATGTCAAAGGCCTCCTCTTAAAGTGATTATGCTTGAGCTAATTTGTTAAATGTGGTCCCAGCCCCGTTTAGTTGCTGTCAGCAACACTTAAGTCTCTTTTTTTAGTTAACAGATAAAAGGTGTTGCAAGATGCCTTTCTTTAGTGGTCGCTGTTTGAGCACTGTGAAGCTGGTTGGCAAAACGGCTGTGATCACTGGATGCAACACTGGCATTGGGAAGGAAACAGCTCTCGACTTCTACAAGAGAGGTAGGTATATTATAATAAATTTTGTTTTGTTAAAGGTATTTACTACACACAATCACAAAATACATATATTAGCCTGGTCCAAACAAAGCAATAAATATATTGTTTTTATTAGAGTCCATTACAATAGCAACATTGTAATTACAGGAGCAAGAGTCATAATGGCCTGCAGAGATTTAGAAAAGGCAGCTGCTGCAAAATCTGAAATTGAAGAAAAATGTAAGGATCTCACTGATACAGGAAAACTTATAGTGGTCAAATGTGACTTAGCTTCCTTGAAGTCTGTACGTGAATGTGCACAGACAATACTGGATACAGAGCCACAAGTCAAGATCCTGGTGAACAATGCAGGTGTCATGATGTGTCCTAAGACCAAAACTGAAGATGGGTTTGAAATGCAGTTTGGAACCAACCACCTGGCTCACTTCTTATTGACAATGCTCCTCTTACCCCGAATAAGGAACAGTGCACCAGCACGAATTGTTACTGTCTCTTCAAAGGCACATACAAGTAGGTATTGTAAGCATAAGCACATGTTAGACCTAGGCTGCATGTGCATATACAAACAATTGTGATATTTTTTCTATCTCACCATATTTTCTTTATTACCTGCATGTTTCCTTGGTTAAGTATTTAAAAAAAATTATATCACACACATTAAATGTCAGTCAAATCTTGACTGAAATATTTTGGGTTCAAATTCTTTCTAATGCTCCAGTGTATTAGCTCCTGCCTACATCATTGTTTGGGACATCCTGTATGGATATTGTTAGGCATTTATTAAAGAAATAACATAGATTAAGAATAACTAAGGTAAATGTATGAATGCTCAATGTGTTAATGTCCAATAGCTGACACCCAGGTGTCACCTCTATGGCTAATGACAAAGTTAATGATGGCAACTATTGGGACAGCAACAAGCACTCATTCATAGGTTTAACTTAACACTATACAGGTGGAAAAATTTTTTTATTGCTGTTTCGATTCCCGGGTGAGACAGGCAAAATTGAGATCTTTGAAAATGCAGTTTTGTTTCATTTTTAAAATAAAGGAATGTTTTCTTTCAGTACAATTAGCTAACTAAAGGATTTAAGGTAGTTTCCCTCCAGGGCCCATAGATTTATTCCACTCTGTATATGTATGTGATAAATAACCTCTGAAATAAAGTTTAATTTTATTTTATTCAAGTTCTAGCTTACATTTAAGTAGCTGATTTATAGCTTTCACAGAGGCCTTATAGTCGTAATTTAAATGTAAAGCATAGTTTATATAGAATTGGTACTGAACAAAGGACTCAAGTTGTCAATAAAACAAAGTATTTTGGTAACAACTAAATAAAGATTTATATTTATTTTTAATTAACTAGCAATAATAATTTGTCTTTGTGTGTAAAAAAATTACAATGGTCTTGTTTAATTTTGCTTTCATAATTGCCCAGTAATTTTTGATTGGTTGACACTGAGGACAATTTGGGAGATGCATCTTTTGGGTATGTTTTTTTTTTATACCTCTCCTAAACTTTGTTTGAATAGTGGCAGCTGGCTATATCAGGCCAAAAATTCACAGGCCTACGACAGGCCTAATAAGTCACGACGACTTTTAATGAAAGGTAAAACTCCTTTCTGAAAGCACTCTTTCATGAATAAAACGGTTTCAGCATTTAAAGGTCAAAGTCTGTCGTCAAATTGCGAGTATTTTTTTCGACATACTTAGAATGAATAAGTATTTTATTTATCCCTAATTATGTGCCAATTCTATATGAACTACCTATACTTTAATATCTTTTGTCTTTCAAAATAGGTATAGCTCTCGAATAGCTCTTACTGAAGTGAGCTGCTATGCCACTGATTCAACAAGGAATATCTATAATTATTCTTCAATATTTTCAGGATATGATATAAATTTTGATGACCTTAACTATGAGAAACGACCATATAGCGCTGCAGAAGCTTATTCGCAAAGTAAAATAGCAAATGTGCTGTTCTCGAAGCATTTGGCGGCAAAACTAAAGGTAATGATTTAACGCAACCTGCAAAATACGAGCGGCGTTCAATAAAAAGTGAGAATGAGTACGTTATAAACAACCAAAACAACTTTAATTAAATGTCATTTTATTTTTCGACATAGTCAACTTTTAGCATAATACACTATATATTTTTTCTAAACTTAAAATTCCTATTTCAAAAAAAGGTCTCATCTTGACTACTCACAAAATCTTGTACCTACTGCAGCGACTACCACGTCGTTGTCTTCAAATTTCTGGCCTCTCAGGTATTCTTTTAATCTCGGAAATAGGTAGAAATCACTGGGGGCGAGATCTGGTGAATACGGAGGATGCTTAAGGATATCGAAACCAGCATCACGAATTGCAGCCATTGCAACGGCGGACTTGTGTGCCGGGGCATTGTCCTGGTGGAACAGCACAACTTTTGAGAGTTTACCTCGCCGTTTTTCGCGGTCTAAATTCGGCGCACCAACGTGCGACTACGAACGAATACGAATACGGCCCGGAGGAGCATTAGACCCTAAAGTGTCCCGCAAATCTAAATTGACTTGGTCCGTAGCATTTTTTTTTTCAAACACAAGTATTTGATTACGGCGCGCAGTTCAATTTTCTCCATTTTCGCTACCGTACTCACAAAGAGTATAAGTACCTATGTAGAAACGTACTCAATTGCAAAGAAATTACCGTATTTTTTTTAAACAAAAGACAGTTTTTTTTTTTTCATAGCAATCAGCTAGATAGATTAGCTTTACCGGCCACTATTTAATTTCCTAATATTGAAAGAGTTTGCATCTGTTTCTCACTTTATATCGAACGGCCCTCGTAAATTGGTTAAATGTTGTGTGTAAATATTTTTAATTTTTAACAGGAACATGGTATTGAAGGAGTAAATTCGTACAGTTTACATCCGGGAGTGATCAAGACTGAACTAGGGCGTCATTTGGATGAGAGCTTGTTCCGAGGTGCTAGAACTATGATCGGGATCATGTTGGCCGCCTTCTTGAAGACTCCAGAACAAGGCGCACAAACAACCATTTATTGCTCAGTCGACGAAAAATGTGCAGGGGAAACGGGACTTTATTATAGGTGAAATGTAGAATGAATTTCCATCTTTAATTTAAATCTAGTTGCCTTTGATTGACATTGTTGGCTTTCAAGTTGTATGAAAGAACGTCATTCATTAGCATTTTGTGTAGTGGGATGTTTTTTTTATTAAAGCTTGTTTTTTCACATATTGCAGTGATTGTGTAGTCAAAGCTGCGTCAGCCAAAGCTCAAAATGATGAATATGCTGAAAGGCTTTGGAAGAATTCTATGGAGCTAGTTGGACTAAAGGATTACAATCCATTTACAGCAGAAGACCCTGGAGTGAAGACCAATTAGGTTTTCCATTCGATTGATCATAACACCATCAATGTATATCTAATGGTTACAATTAATAATTTATGTTACATACTTATTCAACATTAGTTAATTTAAATTAAATTTCTTTATTTATTTAAGTGGAATGGGGTAGTTTAACTTATCTTTAATTACAATACTAAATCAGAGGTAAGACAGGTGTAGACCCATTATTTATTCCCTGATAAAAATCCTCCTGTGACAGGTGCGCCATCAGAAGGCTTTGCAGTGTAAACCTTGTGTTTAATTTTAATGTAGGTAAGGGAACTAAAAGAATTTCTTTGCTCACCCGCGACCTTATGATAGCTAAGTTTATGCAAAATATGCTTGTTCATGCAGTACAGTTCCTCCACCTCCACATTGTAAGAACACACAAATCACACAAACCCATGTATCACCACCACCACACTACACTGACGCCTTTCGAACTCAACCAGAGTTCATCTTCAGAGCAACACAACCGTACACCACCTATTGTACCTATAGTAATGCTATGCTATTTTATTTATGTTGCAATGTTCTTGTTACCTACTATAAGTACAAACTTAAGTGTACAACCATGTTTTATATTTATTTACAATGCATATGCTTGGTTGTCAATCACATATCCATAGAAAGTTTCTAAGTAGGTACTTATGAAAACTAATGTGGAAAACAACTAGTTATTGTTTGTGGTTTTTACACAATAAATTAATTTTGATCAAATCCATAATTGTTCAATAAGTTCATATTATTATTGTTATAGCTTTTGTATTTATAAAATTTGTATTTACAGAAACTTCACAAATATGTTAAAAATAATTTATATAAATAATAAAAATAAAATAAGTAAGTATATGAAATAAAAAATAATTATATGTATAAATAATAAATCATTAGGTATATTAATAATTATAACTTATGTTATTGTTTAAAAAATAAATGACTTAATAATAATAATAATCCAGGAATGATTATTATTTTCATCACACTTGCTCGTAAACAGTGTCGTAACATGAAGGCTACCTTGGTTGCAACCCCCCAAATAAAACCCTCGACCTTAATGTGCTTGTCATGAAACCCGTGGTCGGTAAATGAGTCATTGCGCGTACACATTTTCTTGCCATGAAGCCCAAGGTCGGTAAATGAGTCTGTGCCCGTACTGATGGCGCTGCGCATGGCGTAGCAGCAGGACCACATGGACCACCACATGCACACGCACGTTGCGGTGCATGCCGAGGGAGATTGAGGGCGACGTTGCCAAGAGCACAGCCTAAGGTGTCGCCAATATTTGGAACAATTATATTTTTTCTTTTACAAATATAAAATTTTACTTGCAAATGTGATGAAAAACATTGTATGTCGCACGGACGGTACTAGAATTACGAACATCGACTCATTAAAGCCCTCAGTCTTCGACTTCGGGCTTCTAATAGACTCTCGTTCGTAATTCCTTATTTACCGCCCTTAAGACACAATGTACTATTACGCAATCTTTATTACCCAACACCCGATTATTATTTCACTCATCATTAAAAGGTAAAGTACCATGAAATACCATTTACAAATGGTGTATACATAAGTTTAACTTGAAGATGTGTGAGTAGAGATTGAATAATAATACAAAACCTAATAAAAATAAATCTTAAACCTATTGAAAACTAGCGTTTACCCGCGGGTTCGCTCGCGTATATCTTTAGATATAGCAGTTGAATTGAAATTCCGCGGTTGTTATTTCGAGATTTTATCCCTATCCTGTGGGAATATCGGGTTAAAAAGTAGCCTATGTGTTATTCCAGATATCCAGCTATATACGTACGAAATTTCATGACTAAGCCCAGCGGTTATTATTTCGAGATTTTATCCCCATCCCGTGGGAATATTGGGATAAAAAGTAACCTATATACGTATGTGTTATTTCAGATGTCTACTATCGACATACCAAATTTCATGACTAAGCTCAGTATATCGCTTATTAGTCTGTGCAGTCCGTCACCGTTGTCTCTCCTTCCTCTTTGGTAGTCAGTATTACTGACTTCAGTATATAAACAGCTTAGTACTCTGTGGTGCGTTGTCACTTGTCTGTCAGTCAGATGCAAGCAAAGAAATACTACTGTAGACAGAGTGATTTACATAAAGTTGATTATTCTTCCACCTTTACCTCTCATATTTCGTTTTCTGGATATTTATACCGAACCACAGCTAAACCCGCAGACTCCTGGCGAAATTGTCGTCTGATGGACAAGCCATATTTATATATATTCTTCCGTAGACATTAGGGTTCAGTCAGTCAGTATATAGTGACGAAAACAATTAGATTTTAGAATTTTCTTAAAATTAATATGGACTAGAGTTTCACTTAATAGTGTAAAATAACCAACGTTATTTATACCTATTACATTAACATTGCTTCACCGAAAGCTAGACGATATCGTGCGTAACTAATGGAGTACGATAACGAGGAGAACACTTGGCGCAGGCCGTCGGTGCCGAAGGCGGGCCGCGTGCGCTGCGAGCCAATCCCGCGGCGCTCCACTACCGTGGCCGTCGTGGTGCTGGGGCTCGCCGTGTTGAGCTGCCTGCTCGGCTATTGCGTGCTCAGCGAGACCCTTCCATATGAGACTAGAACTCTGCGCCTTGTTATTATTGTAAGCTATTTTATAACAATTAACCAGATATCAAACTATCAAGTAGGTATCAAATAAACAAACTTTGCAAGGGCAAAGATAAAAAAGTTGTACCATATTAACTGGTAGTTAACCATACTCAACAACTGACTGGAAATCTCATGGCATGGAAATTGAAGTTGAAAATTTTTCATACTAATTAACTGTGTTGGTGTCCCAACATTATAAACTCCATCTAGAATGATTGCAGTGTGTGTTTAAAAATTTTCTTGCAAGATAAATTATCTAGCTCTTTGTATATTAGCTTAGATGAGCTTTGTAAGAACAACACACATTTTCACATGTTGAAACAGACAATTGTTTCAATTTTAATATCTGTATTATTTATTGAATAAGTTAAAGCATCATTAATTCCGTCATATTTAATTAACTGTTTTCTGTAGTTCTTTCGCCATGGAGCTAGAACTCCAACAACAACTTACAAGAGTGATCCATTCAAGGTGTACCAATGGCCTGAAGGTCTAGGAGGTCTAACAAATGTAAGTGTAATTTGACACAGTTTATCTATTTAATTTATACATTACTTAAAAAGTTGATTGTAGAAACTACTGAATGGAGACACCCTACTGTTATAAGTCTTTGGCGCTATACGCAGCAAACTCGCTCTGTGCTTGCAGCGACATCTTTGCACGCTCGTGGCGTACTCGCCTTGCATTTAACTCGCCCACGAATCGTTAGTGTGATAAGGACCTTATAAATTAAATATTTGATGATTCTTACAGTTAGGAAAGCTTCAGCTCTACGAATTAGGAAAAAAATACCGCAACTACTATGCCAATTTTATTGATGGAGAATACTATGAGAAAGATGTGTATGTACGTAGCAGTGACAAGTCTAGATGCTTGATGAGTGCTTACACTTTCCTGGCTGGGCTGTATCCACCTTCTGAGAGGCAAACATGGCACCCGGAAATTCCATGGCAGCCCATTCCAGTTCACTCTTTGCCCAGAGATTTAGATAATGTAAGTTGGCATTTAACACATGATTTAAATGTTGTTGATATGTCTTTGCTGTCATATCAATAACCCTTTGTGGGGACATATTCTGTCCCAGCATAATTTTCCCGATTTATGATTTATTTTAGTTTTACTGGCTGATTAAAACTATAGATTTATATTTTAATATTTTATTGATAAAAGTTTGTAATAAGCATACCTACTCAGCTATACCAGGACAAATGTGCCCTTTATGCATAAGTCTTAAGCTTCATAAAAAAATCATACTAGCCTTAATATTTAATATTTCCCTTCACAGATAGTAGCAAGTACTAAAGCATGTAATGTCTGGAAAGCCATGTATGACGAGTTAATAGAAGAAACAAGTTCAGATGCAAAGTACACTGAACTCTATGATTATTTGAGCAAATATACGAATCAGACCATGCGCAACGTCCGGGATGTGGACTTTCTGTACAGCACCCTGCTTTCCCAACAGGAGGCTGGGCTCAAGCTACCCGAATGGACCAAGAATGTATTCCCAAACAAGATGCGGACACCATTTATGCTTAGTCTTGCTTTGTTGTCGTACAATGAAACTTTACAGAGATTTCAAGTAGGTAAGGAAATTATCTGCCAAATGTTACCCTTTAATTAAATTACCTATGGGACAGAGACCAAACTGCCTAGTTCGATCTGTAATAGGTATTGTAAAAGAGATGTTATCAAGCGTATAATCAATCTTTAGCAAGAACAAATTTTAATTTGGTAATGCATTGTTTAGAACAACATAAGTGGGTTCATAAGAACATTTATTGCTTATTTATCACTGGAATTGACATTTAAGACCTATGAATTTATGTTGTAACCTTAATCAGATATGTTTTTTTAACTTTTAACCTATTACACCAACCTTGTGTTGCTTTTATTTCAAGGTCCACTGTTCAGTGAAATGAAGGAGAACTTGGAGAAGTCTGTGAGCTACCAGCCGGAGGACCACGGGCCGGCGCCGCGGTCGCTGTTCGTGTACTCGGGTCACGACGTGAACGTGGTGGGCGTATGGCGCGCGCTCGGCTACGGGCTGCTGGAGCCCGAATACGGCGCCAGTCTCGTCTTTGAGCTCCACGAAGAAAACGCTCAAAACTTTTTCCTTAAGGTCAGCTGGCTGTTATTTTATTTGACTGACAATTCGTGAACTAGATGCAAATTATATAAAGGCATGAATGAATGGTCCTATATTCTGGGGCAACTGTTACTTCATGTGGATTAAACGCACCCATGATTTTGAATTATATAATGGTAGAATCTGACTGCAAGGCACACCATCGATGATACAAATGAAACATTCTCCCTCACCATCAGTCTGCTAACCAGCTGAACTGATTTAGAAGACATTTATAATTTTATTAAAATTACAATAATCATAGTTATAGTAGAGGTTTCTTACAAGTATCAACATTGAGGGTACAATCATAGTTGGTGTACCGGTGGTTCCCTTACTAGGTCTAGCCTGTATCATGGGAACCTTTACATTCAGCGTTTAACAAAATAGCATTAACATGCATAACATAAAATTTGGTTGAAGATACTCATAGTTTGAGACCCTAAGAATTACATAGGATAGTTTATACCCCGGAAAATCGCGTTCGTGCGGGAAAGCGATAAAATAATCTTTAACAGACGGGGTCGCGGGTAACAGCTAGTCATTTATAAAAGCTTAAAGACCTTCACCACTGCAGGGCCGGATTAACCACGTCGGACCCTTTGGCAATACAATTCGCGGTGTTTTCAGCCCTATATCAGCCCTTTTCAAGGTCAAGTTCAATGTAATCAACTGACTGACATTATGCTTATATACATATATTGAAGATACATATTTTCCAATTGGCATTGTTAACTTGTTTTACTACGAGAAAGAATAGAGATAAACAGATAGATTGGTCTGAAAAGAATCATATTATGCCTATTAAATAACTATCTCTCTGCAAATCGTATACAAACTATAATACAATTTTACTTTAACTCATGTAGGGGTATTTCAATAATAATAAAATCATTGATTGCCACAGAAAATAAGAGAGGACTTCACAAATAAAAACTAAAAACTTAACTTTACTACCATCCTACCTTCATGATATATAATAATAAAAATAACATTAAAAATTACCTGCAGTAAATTTAGTAGTTAACGCGATTTTCAGAATAAACTATTAATATTTTTTGCATATTTGGAACAGTTAAGCTAGGACGTCTTTCTGTAAACATCCATTTCAACGAACTGAACGATCTTTCTACGTCGGTAGTTGTAATAGGCGCGAGTAGGGACTTAATCTCATCAGGTTCATATCATAATGACTTATCTCTTTCATTAATATAATATTATGTTTTAATGTATTTTTTATTAATTACTCATTAGGCAGAAACCTGCTAGAGTACATTATGTTTTTTATGTCAATTCAATACCTACTCTTTGGCTAATGTCAAACATTCCCGCACCGAAATCCCGATGTATGTGACAACTGACTGACATCAATGTCTGCCTGCGACCTGCGGTACTACGAAATTGTAAAATCGAAGTTCGTGTCTTTCCGTTCCTCTCACTCGTATTAAATTATAAGCGTCAGCGGGACGGCAAGATACGAAGGTCGAATTTTGCACTTCGTGGTATAGGGCCTGCTTGACAGATACCATAGATAAACCTAGATACTGGATTTACTTTTCAGGTAAAGGGATTCATCCCTTAATGAAAATACGGTCAAACTAAGATCAAACATTTTTTTTGCCTATATATTCGTAACCCTTAAGTATTTTTGGATCAGAATAGGACAAAATTGTTCCAATACCCTATCCCTCGAAATGGTTTTCGAATCAGGGTAGATTGGTAAAATATGAACAATGCCAATTATAATACTATTCAATGGAAAAAATCAATCGTGTAAACAAAGCAATTTTTCACGATTACTCCGTAGTTACTTACATTTGAACGCCAATCCCAATCATATTCACATCTCAATGAACTCACCACTGTTTTTAACAATCATTTTATCATTAAATAATAGTGTAAATATGTTTATTTTATATAATTAATTGGAAGACGAAAATCCGTTATATTTGTCAAATTGACATGATAATTTTTTCCTCACTGAAGTTGGTCTATAGTCGGTCTTGTCTCTGGAAATTTAGTGCTGTACCTACAAGATTAATTATTTGACTGAACCAACCTTACCTACCGATAATTATGGCTGGCTCTGCAAATTGGGGAATTTTATTGGTTCAGGTCGTAGAGCGTATTCATAAGCATACCTATTAACTTATTCGTAATATTAATTATTTGTGTTAAGTTACACTATTTAATGAAGGTTTATAAAGGTTTCTAATCCTATCCTACTATTCCTACTTTCTACTATATCCTACTAATCCTACTAATATTATAAATGTGAAAGCTTGTGAGTGAATGAGTGAGTATGTTTGTTACTTCTTCACGCTGAAACGGCTGGACGGATTTGGATGAAATTTGGCGAAAAGTTAGATAACCTGGATTACAACATAGGATACTTTTTATCCCGATATTCCCATGGGATAGGGATAAAATCTTGAAATAACAACCGCTGAGCTTAGAGTCATGAAATTTGGTATGTAGGTAGTTGGACGTCTGGAATAACACATAGGCGACTTTTTGACCCGATATTCCCATGGGATACTAAGACTAGGGATAAAATCTTGAAATAACAACCGCTGGACTAAGAGCCATGAAATTTAGTATGTAGGTAGCTGGACTTCTATTCTGGAATAACACATGGGCTACTTTTTATTCCGATATTCCCACAAGATAGGGATAAAATTTCGAACTCATAACCGCTGGGTTTAGTCATGAAATTTGACCATGATTGTTTTTAATGTAATGTCAATGAAAACAACGATTTAATTTTTGGGAATTCCCACGGGAATTTTTAAAAATCCCGGTATTTCATCTGCTGGACCTAATGATTTACGTGTGCGAAGCCGCGGGTAAACACTAGTTGGACGATAAAATAGTATTATAGTACAAATTATGTAGATTTCTATTTTTCATATTTTTGTATTTTCATTTCTCTACTATTTTATCATAGCTGTAAACATACAAATAATAAATACTTAAATAATGAAATATGAATAAATTCAAAATAATTATTTAGTGCTGATTGAAGTATGTTAAAGAGCATTCACATCACTAGAGCTAACGTCAGTCAGTCAGTCAGCCAGTCGTCAGTCAAGTGTCAATGTCAGCCGCCACATTTGTTTACACTATTGATTTTTTCCATTGAATAGTACCATACATTTTTAGTCTACGAACATTTTCAATTTCATGTGTGCGCGCGTGGGGCCCCTAACCGATGCAGGGCCCCTAGACAATCGCCTACTCTGCCTAATGGATAATCCGGCGTTAACTCGCTATTAAGATATATATAAGTTAATGTATCTACTGAAAAGAACTGTTGTAACATCCCACATTTTTAATTTTCATTAAA
>NC_133494.1:5454601-5470859 GCF_025370935.1 Choristoneura fumiferana
CTGATGAAGCGGCCGTTGATTTAATATTTTTAAAACTGTTTTTATCATAACTCTAAAACTGCTGGATATTTTTGAAAACGGTTTTTTTCACTGTAATCCTTATTTCACTGTCTTTACGACGGTATAACACTATAATACGATTGTTTATTTTTTCACGGTTAGAAATTAAAAATATCGCGGAGAGATAAGTAACGTGACTGCCTTGCGCGAGCGGTTGCGTTTCATATCGCATCGTCATGCGTATCATTTCGGTCATATATCCATTCGACGTTTTAATATTCGGCCTTCCGTCCATAGGTCTTGTGAAATTCGGTCTTTCGTTTATCGGTATTATAATACATACCCGAAGGAACGCACGACACAAACTTCGAGTTTCGTAGTAGCCCTGCTGTTTCGTCGCCCGAACCGAGTCGTGCGTTAACTCCTTGTTCATCCATAGATATCTAACGGTGTACAGGAGTGCTAATCTCTAAAGTCACGGCGTTGCGTTCGACGGTGTTCCAGCGCTAATTTATCAATTCGGTTCACTAATTACCAAAACACAAGTGCTAGTTGCGTATTTTATATGGACTAATGGAGTCTGGTTTTTAGGGTTCCGGAGCCAAAATGGCGAAAACGGAACCCTTATAGTTTCGTCAAGTCCGTCTGTCTGCCTGTCTGTCTGCCCGTCCGTCCGTATGTCACAGGCATTTTACTCGAAAACTACAATATGTATATCAATGAAATTTGGACAACAGATGTCTTGTCAAAGCCGCTATTAAGTTTTGTAGTTAAATTACAAAAATAAATATTTATAGGGGGGGGGCACTCCATACACGTAACAGAAATTTAAAAAAAATTTTTTAACTCGCATCAAGGCGTGGTACATAGTTCGACAGGTAACGCTTAGTAAATACTTTCAACGAAAATTGGTTTATTTTTCTGGTAACAGATTTTAAGACTGTAGTAAGTGTTTTAATTGTGTTATAAAGGGGCTCTTAGACGGGCCATCTTTTCACTGCAATATGTGGCCGGCAACTATTGGTGTCCCTGTCTAACATGTGAGTAAGAGAGGGACACCAATAGTTGCCGGCCACAAATTGCAGTGAAAATATGGCCCGTCTAGGAGCCCCATAACGCACATAATATTACTTGATTTTTTTCGTAATGGCTACGGAACCCTATCTTGGGCGTGTCCGACACGCTCTTAGCCAGTTTTTTTTCTTTATTCGTCCATTAGAACAGGCGAAGACCCGAGACCACATCGCCTCGTCAGTTTGGAGTGTCCGTTTTTTTTTGTTGTTCAAACCAAACGTTCATACCTACTAAGCGTAAACTTTTCAATTTATGCGATGCGAAACATCGGGGAAGAGAAAACCTGATGCATAATTACGTAATTTTACTGGAAAAGCTAGTAAAACACGTGTCATTGTCATTTACGAGTACATTTTAAAATTACCGGTGACTTAGTTATTGCAGTTTATTTTTTTGTAGCGAATATCTGTGTGCCATATTTTACCGTTATTTTGAGGGGTGCTTGCTTATACCGCTTTGCATTCCCCTGATCAGGGCGGGTTCACGGTACGAGTTGATGTAGGCCGCTTCCAACCGAAGCAACTGGGTGTACCTATACCTACGGGGAAGGTCTATGTCCAAGAGTGGACGTTATACGGGTGAAATGATGATGATGATGATCCCTAATCAGAGCAGAGACAGCTATACGATTATCAATCGGTGCAACTGGGTGTACCTATACCTACGGGGAAGGTCTATGTCCAAGAGTGGACGTTATACGGGTGAAATGATGATGATGATGATCCCTAATCAGAGCAGAGACAGCTATATGGTTATCAATCGGTGCAAGAATGCACGAGGGTAAAGACGGCTCAGTCATTGCGAATGAATCAAGGGAACTATTTACCTAAAGGGGTAATCTTATGCTTAGTGGGCAAAAGGATCGTGATAGCTTGAATAGAACCCTTTGGAAGGTTCAATTTAAAGCACCTTTTCATGTTAAAGCGCTGAGCTAAATCAATGTTTCTTGTAGCCTGAATATTCAAATGCTCGGCCAATCTGACTGGTTTTAGCTCAAGATTACTTATTTCGTTTGTGTGGTTTCACTGAAATGGAAACAAATAAGAAATTTTGGGGTGCTATTTAGTAAAACGTTTACGTTAATGAAATTCAAGATAATATTTATGGAAATTTACTAATATCCTAGAATTTGCTAAGACAATTTTCCGATTCAGTGATTTGTTTGCGAAATATTCAACTTTAAAGTGCAAATTTTCATTAAAATCGAGCCTCCCCCGTCCTCCCTATAAAAACTAAACCGGTGGGTGGAAAAATTGGAATAAATCAAGATGGTAGTAAGTATATCAAACTTACAAGGAAAACTATAACGTTTAAGTTTGCTTGAGAATTATTAGTAGTTTAAGAGTAAATAGCAGCCTAAGGTATAAAATTATACGTAAACTTGGATGATTCCGTATAAAGTTATACGAAATCCTTGGAAAAATATTACCTATTTTTCGTAATGGCTACGGAACCCTATTTTGAGCGTGTCCGACAAGCTCTTGGCCGGATTTTAAGCAGCCGTTTGGTCGCACCTTAAATTGATGTCAGTCAGTCAACTTCTCGAGATAAAATCCCGTGTATACTGTTTTCTTGACAGCCGTTTGTGAGTTGACTATTATGTTTTACGATATGAAATAAAGTCGAGAAATATAAATGTATTGTTTTATTTTTACGGACAAAAACTACTTCTTGACACGCGTCAAATGAGGTTTATTAAGAGCCACCAAAGTAGGTAAATCAAACGTTGTCACATTATACATACGTTCACAGCCGAAATAGGCTTATAAACCATCTTAGAGTGCATCAGCGCCAATCGAATAAGTAGGAGTCAAAGTGGTCCTCATAGCCGAAATCGGTGTAATCATCATCATCATCGTCATTGCTTTCAACTAGGTAGGTTGTAGGAAGGTTCTTAAAAGCAATGACGCTTGTATTTATTTTATTGAATCAAAAAATTTAGGACCTTTTTTCAAGGGAGTAGCGGAGTAGCCATTTGCTACTAATTACTTTGCGAGACAGAATTGTGTTTTACTGGGTCGACTTAATAGATGGGATATAACCCAAACTTTGTCAATGATAATGGGATGAAAAGCCAAAAGCGAGCAAATCGGTCACTGAATGGCCAAGTAAACATCACCACCAGACTTGACAACAGTAGAGAGTTGCAAGTACGTTTACAGCCTAGACGGCTAAGATAGAATACCTACCTCTTGTGCCAGTAATTTTACTGGCTCATATTAAGGGGCTGTTTCACCATCCATTGATTAGTGTTAACTGGCGGTTAGCTGTGATGCCGTCTCTATTTGTTTTGTTCGACTAGACGGCGACGGCATCACATTTAACCGTCGGTTAACGCTAATCAGTGGATGGTGAAACAGCCCCTAAGTCTAGAATAAAGCAGCGCAAAACCTTTCACACGGCATAATCATCTTCTGATGCTTACTATCTCATTAATCATTACCAACAACCGTCTACAATGAGATTCATCGGTGGATTTGAGTTTACTGAAGGCCTGAGGGTGAACATACATAATTAAACGGCGTGCATTTGAGACGCACACGCGGATGGAAATGAAAAAGAGAGTTCCCTTTCAATTCTCTACATCATTGTTAATATTATCCCACTAAATATTATAAATGCGAACGTTTCTAAGTCTGTTTGTTGGTTACCTCATCACGTGTAAACCACCGAACGTATTTAGATTAAATTCGGTTACAGATAGTATGAGTCCCGGGGAAGGACATGAGATAGTTTTTATTCCGGAAAATTGCTGAATTCCTGCGGGATAGCGATAAACGAATTCTACGCAGACGGAGTCACGGGTAACAGGCTAGTAAGTAATTTACAAATTTTATGATTTAAATTCGGGTTTTGTTCCGTGTATTAGAGAAGCTTTTGCTATTAAATAAATATTTAAAACGATTCCTGTCGTCAAGAGTGTAATAGTGTAACGAATCGTTTTAAATATCTGCGTATTTTTAGATGCCTTTTGCCGTTTCGACATAATATCAGTTCAAATCTGGCGGTTGTGTAAGAAAAGGAAATTCTGTCCGTGTATTTGATTTACAATTGCAAGTCAAATAAACTATTGCCCACAACTACTACTTTATTATAGATTTTTCCGGGATCCTAAGTACGCTACCTTAACTTGGAGTAGTACAGCTCACAGAGTACTTTATACATATACTGGTACAGCTTTCTATCTGCGTCAGAATTTTTAAACCGGTACTTTACTTTCTGCATACCAACAATTACAAACAAACACAATTTACCCATATTATGTTAAAACGCAGAACTTGTCGGTGGTTACTAACTAGTTTTAATTTGGTAAGGTTTGACGCGGCTTGTTGCGGATGTATCAATGTTATTTCTGTTTTTTTTTTTAAATTAATTTGACGAAGCATGTGGCTGAATATTTCATGTTTTAATTATTCTTCCTTTTAGCTTTGTTATGCAATGATAACTGATATTTTTTCTATTTTCCACGTGTGAAATTTGCAAATTATTTTCATGTCAGCCGAAACACGTCCACTGCTGGACAAGGGCCTCCCCCAAGGCTCTCCACTCAGTCTTTATTAAAAGTGTCACACCTTATAATATTAAAATAATAAAATTCTTTATTTCAGACCGTACAGATCCATAATATAAAAAGGCTTCACATTTTAAAAGAGAACTATATTTTCTGTCATTTAAATGTAGATTTGTCACTAAACTACGATACCCCAATTATATATCTATCCCTAAGAAATATAGTAGTCATCATATTAATCAAAACTGTCTCTAAGTATGAGTCATCAGTTTAATGTATCCTAAATTATAGTTTGATCATCAAAATTCGATCACCAAAATAAATAGATCTGTCACCTAATAAATAGATCAGTTCCTTAATTCGATGCTTCTACCTGATCTACTAAGGCAGGTCTTGTACGACGACGAGTGTTAGGTAGAACTGCGACCCTCAGTGCCAGAACTGAACATTTTTTTGCTAATACTTTGTATGATGAGTACAAATGTTTGTACTTGAGTCTTGGATGTTTGTATGTATTTAAGTGTATATGTATGTATGTCTAGCCGTTGTTTAGCACCCCATGGAATCAACTTTGCTTAGTTTGGGGCTATGTCAATTAGTGTAATTTGTGAGAAGATATTATTATTATTATTATTTCATTCATTGCATATCATTATCGTCAAATTTCAGTTCAATTATTATGATCAATTTGCCACTGATTAAAGTTATTTTTTAGGTAGGTAGCCATTTCTATATTGTTTGGTGATTCAATTTTAGTGACACATCAGTTATTTGATGATCAATATTATTTCCGAGTAATTTTTAAATAATATTTAGGTATAATCCGTGATCTCTTAGAAAAACCTTCGGGTTTCGGGGAAATCGGAAGGATTCGTTAGAAAATGACAGTTGACTTTTTGACTTAGTAGCAATCCATCACGCGGAGAGTGCACTCGTTGTGTGTTCATTGATTTATATAGAGCAGTTAAAACCATCACTTATTTATTTATTTATTTTTTGAAAATTCATTTCTATAGGGAGTCAACTTAAATAGGGTATTTCTGTAAATAGCCAATAACGGGAAATTGTTTATAATTATATTGTATATATATTTTTAAAAGAAGCTGAAAGATTCAAATATTTAAATATTGTAAAAATTTAATGAGGTTCAAGAGCAACGAGGATTTCGAAAAGTACATCAAACAATATTAAACGAAGCTGACCAAAAAGAATTATTTGACATACCCAAGAGAAGTAGACACAGTATAACAGCTCTATATACTTCCAAACAAAATTAACGACGGAAGAATTCGAGAATGCTGATTTTGTTTATTTGTTACATGATAAAAAGTCATATGTATTAAAATTAGAAAAAGATAAATAAGCGTAATAGTATTACAGTAAGGTAAAAAGTTATGTAAAGACATAACTTTTTACGGTAACTTTGAAAATTTTTGCAAGTTGATAATAGAACAGAACCGCATATCACGATCGCGTGTCATCGTCAATACCCGAAGAATGCTTCTAAAATCCGAAGGTTTTTAAGAGCTCACGGAGTGTAACCGTTTTAATATTATTTGATGATTCAATTTAGGTGACACGTCTACTATTTTATATCAATAAAATCATACCCTTTTAAAAAGTATTTTTTTTAATTATCAACTCTTTTGCCACAGTCAAAGTTGTAAGTTGATTGTTTTCTTGCTTTCCTTTTTAAATTCAAGATACATAATAATATGTACTTAGATACATACATACTCTTTTACGACATTTGAAGTTGCTAAAAACGCTATAATATAGTTATATTATAGTTCGTTTGAAGTTTCTTCGTGATAGAAATAAATATTGCATTTTTTATAAAAACAGGATTGTCCTGACATCGGCAGGTCACGTTGCATCCCCTTAGGCCTCGCTCGAACGACAGTTAAATATCGCTCTGATATCGAAGAAGCGCATACACAAATGCAAAATATAACTGTCATTTCCAAGATGCTGAAGCCAATACTGAAAGATATTCTATATTCATTAAAGATTGACTAGATATGACTCAGTAAATCAAGTAAGGGAATCGAGGAAATCACAAAGCTAACGAAAAAATATGAAAGATATCAATTGAGTACCTAAGAGTATTATAATTTACACTAAATTAAATCAAAACTAATTTAAAATTCCTTAGAATTTAGTTTAGTTTTAGCTGAAGAGAAAGTAGATGTGATTGCTGAGCAGCAAAGCGTTACAGTGTGTGAAATATTGTATTATAGTAGATTGATAACCAAGGGTGGAAAGTGACCCATTTCACCCGAGATATTTCTGGCGCTCGAACGAAGTGAGAGCGCCAATAGTTCGAGGGGAAATGAGTAATTTCACCCGAGTTAGACACTCTACTTTTCATTTCGACTGTGAGGAAAGTAAAATACTACAAAAAAAAATAGGATAATAATAAATTGAAAGAAATATCTCAGGTGAAATGGGTCACTTTGCTTCCACCCTTGGTCATCAATCTACTATTGTACCTATGTAAATAAATTACTTTAAATACTCATGAAACATTTTGAAAATTAGTTTTTTGCTTATTCTGGTCTCCATAAATAAGCTATAAATAAAGTGTAAAAATAATGGTAAAGTCAGTTAATACAATTAGTGTCCCAATTAAATAACAATAAATTAATATATATATTATAGGGATATTTGGAAATACTTTCTATCCGCATAGGCGATCCCTTACTTCAAATAGCGAACCTACTGTGCTAAAAATAATAAATACTTGTGATAAAATTTAATAAGATTGTAAATCTGTTTAAAAAAAATATATACCTCGTTGAGTTTCTTGCCGGATTCTTCTCAACAGAGGTTTTCCGAACCAGTGGTAGTTTTTTTTTTGTTATACATACGAGTAAGTGCTTGTAGCCTAAATTGAATAGAGATATTTTACTTTGACTTTTGACTTGACACCATTATATTAATATCATTGTGCAAACGAATCACTTATAATAATCGTGACTTCCCTTATAATTAACTAGCTTGTTTCGCGGCTTCACTCGCGTGAACCACAACCATTCCAAAGAAGCAAGCAATCAAGCAAGCATGCGAGCAAGCATGCGAGCAAGCATGCAAGCAAGCATGCAAGCAAACATGCAAGCAAGCAAGCAAGCATGCAAGCAATAATGCAAGCAAGCAGAGTTAGTACGCCAGTGGTGGTAGTGAAAATCAGTTCATGATCATCATCATCATCAACATCATCAGTTCGTTTATTGCATACCCGCAGGAACTATGCTATTTTCCGGGATAAAAACTATCCTATGTCCTTTCCGGGACTCAAACTATCTGTATACCGAATTTCATCTAAATTGGATCAGTAGATCCAGAGATTACCCCTTACAACCTCACAAACTCACAAATTTTACCTCTTTATAATATTATATAAAATTTTATATTATTATAATTATTATATTTTTTATATTATATAATATAATAATATATAATTAATAACAAAATAATTGCGTACTCACTTATTTTATACCTACAAGAAATACAAGTGTGAAATACAATGTCTTTGAAATACAAGTCTAGTAGTAGAAATACTGGATAAAAAGAAGTTACAGGTAATAAAAACTGTCCTAAAAATCAAGTCTTTGTCCTTGCCAAAAGTTGGTGTCTGTGCCTAAAAATCTGGCTGCATTTTTTTTTCAAATAAATATAGCTATATCTTGTTAATGTGTTGTGTATAACACAAAAATCCATGTTATATAGGTAAGTACTTACTTTCAAATGTTACTGTCGACTGATATGATTTAAAAAAGCTGCTTCCCTGCTTTTGTCGCACAGAAAACGAAGCGTTGACGTTGTTTGTACGCCTATCATGTTACATGCACTTTAACCTCATATCTCGAAGGCTTCAATACACATAGCGTGAGAATTCAAACAGTTGGACAGAGACCGTGAAAAAAACTTGTCAACTTCGATTTTCTCTCAGATTTTTCGTTTCTGACTATAGAATATGTATGCCCATCATAAATTGTTTACCCAGTGTAATTTTATCCAAATATAACACACCAAGGAAAAGTCGTAAAACAATAATAAGCAATTCCAGGTTTATTATAGTGGTATAGAGTATAAACGTGCCTGTGGGCGATTTGTTTGCCCGGCTATATTGTTCGGGACGAAACATCCTTTGTTACGAATATAACCATCAAGAGTATCAAGATTGCCTATCGCTTTATCAGAATGAAAGTGAAATTTTACCTTTCATCTTTAGCCGCAGGGAATCACATACGTCAGAGGGGCCATAGTGGTATTAGTGTCTTTGAATTTTTCTTATTTTCTTTGCAAACATTTCCGAATACTTTTTTTGTGTAATACAATGAACAAAAGGCTATCCATAAGTTATATCGCACCAATGTCGATCATTTTAATTTTAATATTCAATATATATTTGGCGGCCTGGAAAAGATCGCTCTGAAGCGATAGGCCGCCTATTGCTTACCTTGTAATTTTCTCTCCTACCTGTTTTCTGTATTGCTTTCTATTGTGTTGTAATTACAATAAAGAGTCATCTGGAGGTGAAAGGCAAGAGGGCACCAGGCCGATCACCAACTCGCTGGACTGACCTGATTAAAAAAGCTACTGAGTTCACCATGCTCCAGTGTACTCATCATCATCATCATCTTCATGTCAGCCGAAAGACGTCCGCTGCTGGACATAGGCATCCCCAAGGCTCTCCACTCACACCGGTCTTGAGCTTTCCGCATCCACCGCGATCCCGCGATCTTAACCAAGTCTCTCCATCTTGTTGGAGGCCTACCGACACCTTGACAGTGTACTGGCAACGCCTCTAACAGGCAGAATGGAAGCACATTGTTAAGAGGGCTGGCCTCGAAAAAATCTATGACCTCCGACAACATCTCTCCATGTACCTCGTCTACGCAACCACGACCACTGACAAGAGTATCCGACTCAGAAGAAGAGGAGAGAGTCATTGTACTGCATTATACAATACAACACAATTTATGTTTTATGTATCTATGTATTATTTTAGAAATTTTTAGAAGTAGGTACGTTCGTTACATGTCGACGCTTGAAAGGAGAAATTGACTAAGCGACATTTTTTTAAGATAGTTAGTTATATTATACATGTTCGGAATCAGTAAATTCGACGCTTGAAAGGAGAAATTGACTAAGCAACATTTTTTAACGTAGTGAATTATATACATGTTTGAAATCAGTAAATTTTAGTGATTCAAAATATGTACATAACTCACTATCTTAAAAAAATGTCGCTTAGTCAATTTCGCCTTTCAAGCGTCGAATGTTTCTCTGTCGTTTGAGCTATGTCTCAAAAATTTCACAAAAATGACGCTAATTTTTGCTTTCAACCGTCGATGTGTTTCTGACCGTAATAATAGGCACACATTTTTAACAGTATAATGTATATAACAATTTTATTAAAAGTAGAGATTACATAATTTTTAAATTCACGGGGAAAGAAAAAAGTATTTTTCTGGCGATTTTATCACAATCTTAATAGCTAGTAGTCAGATACAGCAGGGGTCAGCAAGCGCAGCGTAGGACGTCCATCAACGAGATGGACGTGAACGACCTGGTTAAAGCCGCAGATTCACGGTGGATGCAGGCCTCTTCCGACCGAAGTAACTGGAGGTCCATGGGGGGAGGCATATGTCCAACAGTGGACGCCCTACGCCTGATATGATGATGAGGTATTGCGGCAGGGCGAAACCCATCGCATTCCAAACTAATTCTCATGTGACCGTTTATTCATATATTTTTTATGAATTTATTAAATTGAATGAAACTTTACGTAAGAATTGTGATTGGTACTCGAGACAATTTGAGGATGGATCCTCTTAAAACAACCTCTCCAGGATCGACGTGTTCAAGAGAAGCTTCCAGCTCGAATGATCAAATAGTTAGGTACTTCCACCAAGTGGGTAAAACTAGTTTATTCCAAAGAGCCTCTGATTTATTGGATGTTTTCGTTAGAACGCCGAGGGCTTCAAGTTTTTACCTTTTTGTGTTTTTAGAAATCGTATCACGTAGAAATCATTGTATATATTATTTAGTTGCTGTTTCCTTTTATTTTCGCCAAGTGAAGCGAGATCGGTTCCAGTACTTCGCTATATATTGTATTTCGATCCAATTTATGAAAAGTGTAAACAAAGACGCCATTCAATGATGTGAAAACCTAGAACCTATTGCAAAATAATTAATCTGTTCAGTAAATCGATTAATTTATTAATTGAATAGATCAAAGTACTTTTGTCTATTTTATTATTTACAATAATTGATTTCATTCCAAAGACTGTTTATTCAATTATAAAAGCAGTGACTATTTTTAACACGTTTTTATTAGGTCGACCTGTATGTAACTAACTATGTAATGGAATCTAAGGTAACTAATTTAACCATCTTCCAAGGATCGTAGCGTAATGAAAATTGGCAGCTGTATGTAGTTATGATGACAATACAATAATATGGTACTGTCGAACTGATCTGATGATGGAGCCGGAAGATATGAACTGGATATCGTATCATAGCTGTTTTGGATTTCTTAGAAAAGTCTTGTAATGAACTTTGACCACGATTAGGTTTCAAGATCTAATGATGAAGCCGGAAGATAGGCACTGGCATTCCATGATGGAATATCGTAGCATAGTCGTGTTTGCACTTGTGAGAAAGGCCACGTAATGGACTTTAAACACGATCAGGTTTCAAGGTTACAAACCTTGAATAGTGTCAATATTTTGTTATCAAAGACCAACAAGTATAAAATAAATACGCTTTTATAAATTCACGTAAAAACAAAAAAAAAATATGGATCGTTCAAGTGGTCTCTATTTCTGGGCTGAAGTGTAAACTATGTGCTTTTAATTATAATATTTGATTGTAAAACAGTGGGGCAGCTTCCGCCAGGAAGTTGAGGAAAGAACACACAAACGTAAATACCGATGCTAATTGGAAAATTATACGGCACGAAGATGCCGATCAGAGATAAAGTTACGATCCATCTGTTGACGCCGGTAATTACAAATGTTTTGAAACAATATTGGAACCGTCATTGTTGTTTCATAGTTACGCGCAGGCAGCTTACATGACGGCGGTACTGACTATGATTGCTTGTACACAAATTATAATTTTTTCCGAAAATTTCAGCAACTGTTTAGGTTATTTTGACTTAACACCCCATGATGAATCAAGCTTGAAAACACGTAAGAGAAAATCTTTACTAATATTGTAATCGAGGTCAATGATATCTTGCACTTTAGTACCTTGTCCCCCTTTTTCCTCACTGCGCAACAGATTGCTCATTTAAGTTGATCAGTACGTCATACTGTTCCCTTCTTCCCCACTGTACAATTATATTTCCCGCCGTAGACTTAATTCACATAGGTACGAGTAGGTTTAGGTTATCTTAAGTTTGCATCGCCCCAAAGGGCCAAAACTACACAATAGTAGGAACTAACACTATTTCTGTGTCGATTAAAATTGGAAAAAAACGCAATTCTAATGAAGTCGGTTAAAAATAAGATTCAGTAACAAAATCCATTTCTTCATTTTAAGTATTTTAAAAGTAATTAATAATCATATTGCTCAACTGCATAAAGTTAAGAAATATAGCTGAGCAGTGAGGAGGATGGTTTAGTTGATCAGTGGGTAAGTATTACCCATTGCTCAACTTTAAGCATTTGAGCAATCTAGTTGAGCAGTGGGGCAGAAGGGATCTTGTCACTGTATGCCTTCTGACAATTTCACACAAAAGTTGAAACGTGAAGTGACGGCGTCAAGGTAGTTGAAGTGTTAACATGTCGTTGACCCCGACGCTGCGAGTATATGCAGAAGTTACTCTTTCTGATGATCTCTCTCTGGTACCTACCTCTCCACGCTTAAGCCGTTTAACCGATTTAGATTGAAATTTTGTATGGAAATAATTGGAGATCCTGGGAATATATTTAATATGGAGAGGATAGTTTTTATCTCTTATTTTTCGTAGAGTCGTAGGCAAAAGATAGTATTAATCAAAAGTAGAAAATGAATAATAACAAAAATACCTCGGGACAATTGGACTAATTTTAAAGTAATCATAACTTGTGTTATGCTTACGGCGTTGCCTGGAACTTGTATGTTTTGCAATATGTATTTGCGTTAAATTTTGCCTTGTCTTGCCTTGTAGTGTGTATGACAAAACAAGCGCGGGGGATCCGATACTTAAATACATGTGATATACAGGTGCTTATCGTATTTCTGATCACGCATATCGTTATGAAATCCCCGATCTGAAACATCGAATAGAATACGAATGATAATGGAATACACGACATATTTTATATTACGATATGCATTTATGTGGTATTTTCCGTATAATTGGCAAGCAGGCAGGAGGCAGCAAACCGGCTTAATATTGCCTAATATTCGTATTATTTTGAAGAAAGACATGAAAAGGAGATGAAGTTCGTAAATGATGAATGGTTTGTTATTATTTTGCGATAAATAGTACATTAGGTACTGCAGAGAGCAGTAATTACTTACTGCTCGAGTAGCAGTGTGACGATGAAATACTAATAGGAACTTGGAAACAACTTGCAAGTATAATGAAACTAATACCCATTCCACGCCTCGAATACTTTCAAGTACCTTTTAATTCGCACGTAAGTCGCCTGTTAGAGCAAGCCATGCTATTAGACGTCATAAATTTATACAAATGGCCGCCGAAAAATGGCCTCCGTCGTGGTATTTATATTGACTAGACATAAATTACCCTGTCGCAGGCAGAATTGAGACAAATGAATATCAGTTGGGCGATTAGAGGGGAACGGTTTGCGGAGAAAGAATGGATTAGCTGGAAGTTGACAGGCGGAACGTTACGCCTTCCCGAAAACGGAAACCTGTCTGTGGAAGAATTTAGTGTAATTAAGTGTAAACAGCTTAGAGCCGTGCACTAAACAAAAATGAATAGGGATTTTGGGATAAGGAAAATATTTCTATGTTAGAATGTTTCTTTGTGTTAATTCTATCGTAGGTACTTCGAGAATCAACCTTCTGATAACGTAACAACTCCTCTGAGTTGTTGCGTTATCATAAGGTAGCTTCTCGAAAGATAGACTTCGAACCTCTGTCACCGGTTTGATATTACTATACCAAACAGGTGTCAGAGGTTTAAAATCTATCTTTGAAGTATTTGGTACAAAACCAATACTTTACTGTGCATTTTAAAAAATAAAAAGTTTATGTACGACAATCTAAAAATGTCACACACAAAACATCATTCCAGCCTATAGATATACGTCGTCCCACTGCTGGGCACAGGTTTTCTTTCTGAATGAGAGAGACACACAACAAAATTTCCTTTGTAAGTAACTAGGATTTTCGCTGTTCGAAAAGATTCAGGACGACAGCCGTATGTTTCGGCTGCATTTTATATGATGTCTGAGCAATAGAGAAAAAAATAAACGAATCATTCTGACTCTCAACGCTTACTGACGTCTCGTCAACATTGAATACAGGTATTTTATTTACGACATCTTCCGTCAGCTTGTGAAGCAAACTGAAATTTGAAATTCTAATTCAATTTTTTACAAATTCAAGCTTCCTTGGCCGGCTCGTTAATTTCCGGTGAAATACGCACGGAACGATAATAAATCAGAATTCAAGGTAAAAAATTATTAATTTAAAAGCCAAATTATTAACAAACAAGGAGATCCTAAGACTTATGATATATGTAAAACTTTTTCCGCTAGTAAGTACCTGCTAATTTGACGGCCAATTCGACAAAATATGTATTGTGTCGTTTCGATAAACCTATATGTTGCCGATACATTAATATTATTGATTGTTAGCTGTCAACCTATCAGGTAATTATAAAAGTTATAAATATGTACATAATTCATTTAAATTTTAAAGTGCAGAAACGCGTGGTAAAGGTTTATTTAACCGTCTTGCTAAAAGTTAATTCATGAAATTGAAGTTGTTTATATTAAGTTGTTGTAGGTAATAGTAGTTTTGCTACTGTGTTTCGTAGGTGAGTAGGAGATCCGGAGCCCAACTCGCCTACCCCTTTAGGCTAACAACGCACCCGCAGTCCTAATAATGCTGTAGGTGTCCATGGACGGCGGTGATCACTTACTGTCAGGTGACCCGCATGCTCGTTTCTCAGCTATTTGATAAAGAAAACAATCGTTAAGAGCATTTATACCTGCTGAAATGGCAACGTTGCTTTTGTTAGTTTTTCTCAATTATTCCATAACAATTGAATGAAAATGAAAAATTCGGTCTGATAGAACTCTTAAGAAATTAATAAATTACAGAAAGCACTAGCAATAAGTAAAAAACAAGGAACAGTAGATTATTCAAAATTAACAGGCGTAAAATAAAAAGACGTAAATTAGCAGCACCAGTACAACGAAAGAGCCCTCCCATACTGCTTTTTTCTTATCCTAAAAGTAGAAAATACATGCATTTTGCGGATATTGCATGTGTCTATGTAGTACCGGTGCAATATAATTACTTTCGTCACCAAGATGTCGTCTTTTTGCTTGTTTTTTCTTCTAGCAAATATTTTAAAAACTACGTACTTATCTACCTACTCTGTAATTGGTTCGCCAAAAATGTATTTATAAACATGAACGCCTTACGCATTTCAAGAACATACAAACTGTTCTAACTTGTGACATCCGTGATGGAACTGAACCCAATTTCACGAAACAACGAGTTGCAATTCACAAATCATTGGATCGCTGTATTTTATTTGAGAAAAATACGGGCTTGGCTTTTTACATACTTTTATACGTTAGCACAAAAGGGGTGTGTTTTTCGCGCACTTTATTTCTTATAGAATGAAAAGAAATTGGCTCAATTGAACCATAACAGCTAACGACCAAAAGGCTCATTAATTGATCGACGATATCTAAGATACCTACATCACAATTCGTATATTATGGCAGTGGTACAAACAATTTTCTGTCAGTTCTTTATTATAGAGAAACAATTTTTGAACTACCTTTACAAATAACAAGTTATAAAGGTTTGAAATTCAAGATTAGACAGAGAAAACCATACTGGCATGTGACGTCACACGCCAGTACCGCCAAACTTGCTGCATAGAGAAAAGCGTTGAGAGAAAAAGACAGGTATATAGATTTAAAAAAAAAACACTATAATTCAATTTTCAACCGATTTTTTTTTTTGGTTTAAGATTATTTATATCTCATAAGATTTACAATCACTTACTGAGAAAACATATTTCTTAAAGAACTAAATTAAATGCGCAAACGTCATGCTAACAATCAAAGTGGGTAGAAAATAAATACAGTGAGTTAGATTGCAAGTTATATGGCAAGTTACACTTTCATTTTAACTGATTTAAGTTATCTCTTCGCTAAACACTCTCTATATTTTCATAATAATATTAAGGATATGGCAAACAATTCAGGAGTTGTCAAATACCGTATTAGGTGTTATGATCGCTTCTTTATCACTCACTGTATCTTTCTAAAGTAAAGATAACTCACCGAGTTGAGCTGACTAGGAAGCACAATACACATAACTAGTTACGTATATTGTGCCTACTTTGACTTACAATCACACTTTTTTTCCAGAAGATTCTCTCGAGCAACACCAGAATTCTCTCAACTGTACTCGAACAAAAATATAACCTAACCTACAAAAAGTTTGGAAACCTTTGGG
>NC_133494.1:5471020-5515264 GCF_025370935.1 Choristoneura fumiferana
CAAAGAATCAAAGCCACGTGTTTAAGAAACATGCACGTGACAGTAAGCAGCTCAAGCAATTGGTTAATTTCTCCTTTGTTTTTTCAACACCCAATAGATGTTATGTTCTATTTAATGTGAAAATAAGAATGCCCTAAAACTTGCCCTAGGGCTACGTAGCCATAGCGATACAAAACAAAAACATGTAACTCAGTATTATTTAGTTATGGCTGATTCTAATAAAAGTGGCATGGCAGGCTAAAGTTAATTTAAAAAAAAATATATATGTTTTTTACTTTTTTGCATAAAAACAGCTTCTTGGTATTTCATTTGTTACAAATATGTTAAAGGAACAAAGTATTCCTAAAAACTTAAGAGTTATGGTTCTTGAAATATTGATGAAGCAGGCTAAAGTTAAATTAGACAGGCTAGTAGTGAAAAGTTACCAGGTAAAGAGATTATATCAAAAATGAAAAGAAATGTATCATAAGTTTAAGGGGCTGTTTCACCATCCATTGATTAGTGTGAACTGGCGGTTAGGTGTGATGCCGTCTCTATTTATTTGTTCGAATAGACGTAGACGGCATCACATTTAACCGTCGTTAACGCTAATCAATGGATGGTGAAACAGCCCCTTAAACTTATGATACATTTCTTTTCATTTTGATATAAATTCTCTTTAACCTGGTAACTTTTCACTACAACTTTTAACAGCCCCTAAATAATTTCTTAAAAAATTATGAGTCTCTTGGAGGCATATATAAAAAAATAAATATTTCAAAATTATACATATTTTATACAGGGTTATTTGTAATTTACTAGCATCCTTTTAACCCTAAACTCCTACCACTTAAACAATGTTTTTTGTTTTACGACTTTTAAAATGGAGCCGTAAACAAAAAACATTTGCTAAATATTTTGTTTTTCCTTCCTGTTTTCTTCGCTGATATTGTGCTTTATGTTCCTTTGGAACTCAGCATAGAGTTCTGGATTTCTTTTTATTTTTTCGTATCTTTTCTTTTCGTTCTCCCTTTTTCATGCTAACCTCTCTTCTCTTGACTTTTGTTTAGTTTTTGGTTTCCCCATTACATGTCGGCCCTAAAATATTACGAATTAATTACAATACAATGCAATCAAATCAGTCCCTCCTATGAAATGAATGACATCAGATAGTAAAAACTGGCCAAATAAGAACGTACCTAGGCAAAATAACACGAAAAAATTCGTTTTAAACAAGTAACGACACCACTATTTTATACGAATGATTTTTTACAAACTGTAAAAATTTTAGTTATAAACAGGATCACCATGATTGTTTTTTTAATTTCAAGCCAATAGTTTCACTTTTAGAGGGGGACACTCCAAAAAATTTGCAAAAGCTATATTTACGCAAAATTACAGCTATAGTACTAATGGATCTAGTGCGGATAGATAAACAGACACACAAAATGAAATTATAAGTGTTTAGTTTAATAAAAAGCAATTCTCTACATTTACTTTGGTAGAACACTGTTAGTACTACTTAAAAAAAGTCCATAAAGTTATTCTTAGAAATTATATGCAATTTTTAAATTAAATAATTTATAGTTCACTTTTTTCTGCCATGAGTCACTTTAGTCTGTGCTTCAGTTACAGATTAAAGTGACACAGATTAAAGTGAAAAGTGGATTCAAAAGACATTTACTCTAAAACCGTCAAAAATATGAATGTGCCACTCTTAATAACGTAAGTAAATACGTCATAATATCACATTAAAATGATTATCTAATAACGTCCATATAAATAACATAAAATAATCGAGACAATGTAAAGTTAACATACCCGTTACAAACTCCAGTTTGCCGCCTTCGATCACTAATCGCCACAAAACTATGACAGAAGGTCTCTAACCGTTCCGTACGGCAGTGAGCCAGATATTGGCCGAATGTTTACGATGATTAAGGTGTGTCTATCATTCTCCGTGTGGAGTGAGACCCAACAATGCGAACACACAGACTACAGTGAAAAATCGCTGGACAAACTTTGAGTCTGAATATTGATGCATAAAAATGATTTATTTAGGACCGTATTATTATTAAATGAATATCGTATATTGTTTTTGCAATATATTATAAAATATAATTTGTGAAATAGTACACAAATAATTCACAGGCCAAAAACCGGGAGCATGTCCCTTTTGGACAAGACAGACTACAGTGAAAATCGGTACTTACATTTATTTATTTTTTAAAGTAATAAGGATAAATAAATAAAATGGCCTGGCCTCGGTGTAAAAGGTCTATGTTTACATACGTAAATTTTTATTTTTTCTGAAAAACGTATATTTAATGTACTTTTTATTCAAAAACTCATTGGCAGATTATACTGCCACTTTTATTAGAATCACCCTTATAATAGAAAAGTAGTGAATACTTTTAAGCTTCAAGATAGAAGCTATAACTTCAGGTTCAATTGAGATAATATAAATAAGACAAAATGATAAACTCTAGAAGCGCGAGGCGCAAGAGGCGTGGCGCGTGGCGTTGCCAACGCGGTGCGGACTTTGGACTGTAGTTAACGATCAAGATAACTATATACACAAAAAATATAGCACAGTTATAACCATGTGCATTGTGCAAGAAGTTGGAACTTTCATCTCGATGCGTCAGAAACAGGAGTAAGTAATACTTTAAAAAGTTGGATTATGTTAACCGGTTGTATAGTAAGGTAAGCTAGGTTTTTATACAAAACGACTACTTAACTGGAAAAAGTTCCGTGGTGACAAAAAAAAATACTCATTCAATTGTATCAAAATTTAACTTCTGTTATTTATGGTGTCCAATTTTTTGAACTTCACCAATCGTTGTAGAACCAGCGTAAGTTACGTAATTGTACACTAAACCGTCAGACAGAAAGGCGAAAGACCAAGAACTACTCTCCGAAACTGCTTATGAATGAAATTAGAATAGCAATAGCATACTCAATATTTCTTTAACCGGACTCGGTATATTAGGATGTTTTTACCGAACTAATGAAAGCGTTAACGGTTTATTATTGGATCGTGGAGGCGCGGTAACGCGTCAGCTAAATATAGGGCGTAATCTCATTTCGCTGTCCTGCACGGCAGTGACAAAAACCATCCCATCACGTTAAAGGAGCTAGAAAGTTTATATTATAACATAATAGAGTTGTAATGGTGAATTATAAGATAAAGTTTAGTTGTATGTAGTAGAATTTTTTATTGAACTAAACTCTTGACGTGTACCTCTATATATACTTTGACGCAACCACACAGCAAATTGCTATCATGTCATGTCTATATGTGAATGAAAAGAACACAAAGAAAAATAATATTCATTCAAGTTTTTTCCGATTGAATAAATACATGGCGCATTAATACTCAGCCTAGCAGCTACGTATACAAATAGAGTGAGCCAAAAAAATTTTTTAATTCGACTGGAAGGCAAACGAGCAAGTGGTGGTTAGAGATCACCACCGCTCATAAACATCTGCAACACCAGGGACCAGGGGTATTGCATTGCCAACCTAGAAATGAATGAAAGTATTTACTTTAGTAGTAAACAAATACGATATTGAAAGACTCATGTCATTGTGCAGCATCTCAGACAAAGGACGTATACAAGACAAAACACAGACAGTCGTAATATTGCACGCTTAATCCATTCACGCTCTCAATCCGTGATCCTGAAGCATCTATTGGCTGAAATCTAGTCTTAGTCTGGGGTCAAAACATTTCCTAAGAATTGACCCTTTATCAGATAGACGCAATCGCAGCCGTATTCGCATTGATAAAGTTTGAAGACGTCATTCAGTTAGAAAACATGAAGCAAACATTAATTAAAATATCTCATTAATTCGCTAGCCGACTAACAGAAACATAACATGTTATTAGGTAAGAGTTAATAAACCGTAACAGGACGTAGTTATATGATTTAATCATGTTGAAAATTGAAGTGATACTAGTTATTATAAGATGATTATAAGAAATGACAATCGTAGGCGCCAGCCAACGCCCACCGTTCCCCACCGCTCTCTCGTATCCATTCATTGTTGAATTAACTTTAACTATAATTAGCTATCATAAATAAACAGAGGCCACATTACTTGTATCTCCGCTTCCAACAACATTATTATCATTTAAAATAACAGCCACTCCCGGCGAGGTCATACATTCTCCATTAATGCATTTGAACAATATAAGTTTAGGCAACCCAGCTTAATTCGTTGGTAAGTACTTTACTTCAACATTTATTCATTCATTTCCTATCAAGCCTAGGTAACAAGTTATAGGATAAAACAACATGATATTGAAAAATGCGTGAATTGCAATTTGAAAATTCAAAAGAGGCAAACAAGTGGTTAGGTATATATATATTATTATATTCATCACTCAACCGATAACAGTTTGGTCACTGTATCTAGGCTGTATTTGCTTTTGTTAAACATACGATAATTAACGTGCCAACAACCGCAGATAAATTTACAGGGGGCATAATGTTGATAAGAATGAAAAACACTTGCCGAAAACAAACTTTATCTAATAGTTGATAGGCTATACTTATCAAGATCTTAAATGATGATCGTCTCGTCATCACTTCTTTTGTCGACTTTGTAGATAAGGTTGAGAGCGGTTTGCAATAACAAGTTTGGTCGGTGCTGGTCGGCAACAGGGGGGCGTGGCGCGACGTCATATGGCATGATGCTCCCGCGCAATTTTGGACGCTCATTTGTATTCTGGAGCCTCGTTAAAGCTTTCGACAGACGTAACTTTACTTTCTAGAGTTTTAAAATACCGAACGGTTATGCACGGCCGTGAAATCAATTTATCTTTATAACTATAAAATCTGTAATAAACAATACTTCAGTCAGATATAATTATTATACTCATTTTTTTTAGGTACCCTGAGGCAGAAAATTATGACGGGTTACAATTGTCGATAGAAGTGACGTTAAATGATACTATGAAAGACATAGCTGGTTGAAAAATGGTGTTAAGTATGTGAATTCATAACATAAGTAATATACCTATAAGATTGCATACGTCATTTTGTTGTTAATGCCAACAGGATGCTCTGTTACGATGCTTAGTCCGCACAATGAATTGTTATGATAATTGGAATAAGTACATTTTTCAATAGGTTACATATTATCATTCTTAGAATGAGGGGTGTCGTCTTTTCTTCCTGTTTGACTGGTCTATAAAAGACTTAACCAATGTTCCTTTGTATTAAATTCTTTGTTATTTATCAGTAAACATAAAGGACATATTAATGAGGTTTAATGAAACTAGTAGTAAACTAAGAGGTTTTGTAGAAGGAAATACACACACCTATGGGCTAAACGTTCAATCACGTCATTATTTTTGTAATATTTATGTGCGATTCTTAATGCAGTACTCGGAAAGACGTTAACTATCCTTGTTTATGATTGTCACGCATGTAGAGGGTAAGGCAGAAACTTAGGAATATGTATGATCATTCGAGATAGATATGAGGTCAAGATTGATATACGTAACGATGTTTTTACATTTCGTCACGCCTCGATCCGATGAACTTGTCAGCTTACCTACTCATGCTCGGAAAAGAAATTATACAACTCGTTTACACACCTATACCAGAAGCCGAAAATTTCAGCTACTTTGCTTCTGTCTACTTGGCCTGTTTCCAAAGGTAAAGGAAACTTTAGTTAAGACAAAAGAAACGCGTTCGATCTCGTTTTAAAATCAGATGTGCGAACTGTACAGGCCTTCAATTGAAAGCATGAGATTGGTAGACAAAACTGGCAGCTTATAAAAGTCATAACGGTTATATTTTGGTACGCACATCGTTACCAATTAGATTTAACGCAGAGCCCAAGGCAATTGACCGCGCAACATTCGAGATCATTGATGTCACAATCATCGGTTGTGACGTCAAGCATACGACTAAAACGAAACTACTTTTTAATTGATGTAACTGTTAGTCTGTGTATAATCCGAGATTTTTTATGAGTCAACAATTAGATTGCATGGGAAAGCAATTAGATTGTCTGATGATGCATCGCTTTAGCAAAGTACCATTATCAGATCATGACAATGATAGGGGGCAATGCAAAAAAAAACACAACATTATCGCTTAGTCTAATGGCATCACGTTGTCAATGCGTGATGGACACTGAGAGTATTGTTTCAGTCAAGTAGGTAAGTAGGTACAGAAATTTGGTACTTGACAATTTCCCCAGACCACGTCAAAAACTGCAGTTGGCGCCCTGCCATCGGGATGCAGAATCTAGGTAAGTAACTGACAGTTGCGATGCTATACCTTGGACAATCTCGAGCGTTTGATTAGGCAGCACCAGTTAGCCTTAACAGTTGCCAAAATAAAACATTGCCAATCAAGGTGAGTGATAAAAAGCAAAAAGTTTTCTTCCGATGCGGATATTTTTCTGTGATTAATTGCTTATATGCGACATATTTTGCAGTGTAAATAGAAATGTCGTGTTTATAAGCATGGGAAAATTCTATTGGTGTCCTGCCAAGGGCTTGATTGCAATAAACGTGAAATCTATTTGCAGTTGGACTTTGCTCCGGAGTTCTGCGGAAGTCGCGAATTGAACGGGCTGTAGACATGGAGAGTCCATCAGTCAATCGTGCAAGGAGATGAATAAAGGAATACTATTGCTCCCGTGAATGAAAAGACTTTACGTTAGTGATTCATGGCCACTTGCTGGAAGAAAATAAACTCGATTAATGTCAAGCCCAGCTGTCAAAATGTATGTGGGACTTGTTAAGCTTAAACCAGGTTGATGTCTGAGTCTAAATTTATGTTTTTCTGTAAGACCGCTTCAGTCTGCCAATTATTTAATTAAATAGTTTAAATAGTATATTTATTTAATAGTAAATTTTAATGTAGCTATCGGAATAAGCTTCGAATGATCGAGGACACAATAACAAGGAACTCAGTTCACGGAAGAGAATGGCTGCGTCTTGATTAAATTATTTTATTATATTTTTTTGTATCTTAGTCAAATAAAATAATTTTATGTAGAATTGATGAGACTGAAAATTTGTAGAGAACAGAGCGGAATAAGAAAGTTTTTATCGTCTAGACTAGACGAATGAGTGAATATTTCAAAATCCGTAAACATATTGAATTGTGACAAATCATCATCCAAGACTGTATTTGGCAAAATTAGCTACCATATCACTTATGTTATGTTAGGCCTAGTGTCAATATTACACGCCTTTTCGCACCTTTGCTTTCTATGAATCCTTCTAACTAACTAGGTAGATACATATAACAAAATTATAAATGTAAAAGTTTATGAGTGCGTGTGTTTGTTTGTTACTTTTTGGCTAAAACGGCTGAAAGGATTTTGAAAAAAATTGGTATGTAAATAACTGGATTTAGGGACGAATAATGTGCTTCATATAAAGATGTAAATATTGGTAAGGAAATAACTTCCAGACCTAATTTTTAATGCGAGCGAAGCAGCTGGTAAAAGCTAGTGCATAATGAAGAATGCAAAGGGCTCCTTAACTTACTCGTGACTGTAAAATTACAATCAAAACTGCCAGAACCGTTTGAAAACAACAAAAACTATATTTGTTTATTGACTTTAGTTGATGTAAAGGCCATAAGTGTAAGTATGAAAGGAAAGTAATTTGCTTATTCAATACAATTCTTAATTTCGTGTGTTGGTAGGCTGTAAACAATACAGTCTCTAATTTTAGAATAAGAGTTGCAACTCGTCCAAACGAGCCTAAATGTCACTTAAGAGCCCGCTCACTTTTCAACTCACTTTATTTTCAAGTTTCTATGTTAGACCGAATGTATTTCTAAAGTTTTCAAAAAGATGGTTTAAAAACTAAACATACCTGTGGTGGCCAAGGCCCCCAGCGCCTTCTCTTTATCCTCCATCATGGTGTGTGCGGTGCTCGCTCCTGGGGCCATCACGATTCTCCTCAAAGACGGTCTCCTGGTCAAGGCGACAATGTGCTTGGCTCGGTGCTGCTGCTGCGGTCTTCGGCGACGCGTGCGCACTCTGTGAAGGCCTCCTGGCGACTGCCCGCCTACCACGCCGCTTATCACTGAGCGACCCTTATCAGTTCCACGGCAGTGATTGCCGGCCAACCAAATAATGGCCGAGTAGATTTTACAGTAAATAAGAAACAAATACGTATACCAATCGCCTCGGATGCTCAGTAGCGCCATCGATTGCGATCTGAAACAATATTTTGGTAAATTTAGTGACGTCACCAGCTCACCAGGCGTGCCAATGCTTTATTTTGTAAACAATAGGCAGTAAAAGTGCACTCAGCTCAGGTATCTATCATTAATTAATTAAAGCTGGATAAATAAACAAAATAGACTTACTATCTACCTGAGCAAACCATAGTAGGTATACAGGGTGTATTCGTTAAGTTGTAGCCAAGCGATTATTATTATGTAATAAATACCTATTGATAATATAATAATACTTAATAATAATATATAATTAAAAATAACCACCATGCTCCCCCATACGCCATGTTCGCCATGATCATGTGTGTTGTGTGAAGAAGTCTTCTGTCGAACACAACGTAAAATGGCCGAGAACATGGCGTCGTAAGGACGCCATCAGACGGCTTAGATACAATAGCCTCGGGTCGGGAGTCTCGGGAGTATACAGGTGTAATCGTTAAGTGTAGGCGATTATTCCGTAAATATAACAGAGATCAGAAAAAAATTATCATTATTATTAGTATTATTAATAATATTATTAAGTTATTATTATTATTATAGTATATACATTTTTTCTGATCTCTGTTATATTTACGGCATAATCGCCTACACTTAACGATTACACCCTGTATACTTCAATTAAATATTTTGTTTCGTTTAATTTCTTCAATCGACAAATACTTCTTTGTTATAAACCTAACTAACTCTAGTAGGTACCATCCCTTTACCTACCTACTCGTCTCCGAAAAATAAATTGTCAAAAGAATTAGTACTTAAGTACCTATATTAGAGATATTATTTTTAACGTAACAAGTCAAGTTTAGGTAACGTTGACGTAGATTTCGTGCGTCAGTTATTCTATTTGGAATACAAAAACAGGTTTGTGTATTTTAACTAATTAAAAAATTATTAAAAATTATTATGAGATAAAATTGTGTGTGATGGTCATCATAACATTGGAAGAAACTACCGAGCATAGCAAGGACACACGTATCATATGTACAAAGGGTACCTAAGTTTAATGGTTTTTTTTTACCCTATGTTATGTTTTTTTTTTTAAATAAAACAGCAGCATCAGGAAAATGTTTGGTTTTGACTTAATTTTCGTAATGATATTTGTAATAAATATTTATTTTGTAGGTAAAACCTACAACGAATGCCTAGTGTCATGTTATTTGACTGTATCTGTATGCCATTCGACTTATATAATGAAACTAGCTTTTGCCCGCAACTTCGTCCGCGTGGAATTCGGTTATCGCGCGCAGTTCCCCCAGCTGGGCTACTACGAAACTCGAAGTTCATATCGTACCATCCCTCTCGCTTTCGTATTAAATAGTATAAGTGTCAGAGGGACCGCACTACACGAACTTCGAGTTTCGAGTTTCGTAGTAGCCCTGCAGGAACTGTGCATTTTCTGGGAGAAAAGTAGGGAACGGCCATAAGTATGTCACTCTCTGGCCCATAAACTATCTCTATGCCAAAAATCACGTGACAGACGGACAAACATAGAAACACACACCCTTTCGCATTTATAATATTAGTATGGATGTACGGTCGTACATGTCGTACATACTTAGGTACATATCGAATATATCTATTTAAATAAAAAATTATCCCCGAAATACCTATGTCGCTTATAACTATGTATGGATTGAAAAGTCTGAATTAATATTACTTATTATTATTATAACTTCCGAACGACAGCACCGAATTGGATTTTTTAAGGTTTGTTTTAAACAAAATAAAAAAAACTGGAACGGGGGCGAAGCCGCGGGCAACAGCTTGTTTAAAATAAATATCTTTTCGGATTGATATGATTTTATGAAACATATCGCGTCATTTCATCATGTTAATTTAGGTAGGTACATAGCTACGTAAGTGGTCAAGTCAGAAGAGAAGAGATCTACTAATGAACCAAATAGGTTATGCCCGTGGTTGAAGCAACCCGTTGAAGAATTAAAACCCTAAAAACCGGCTAAGGCTAGAAACACACTGACGGACTTGTACTTTTATCTATTCTGTGCTGACGGCCGAGGCGGAGCGGTGCGGCGCGGCGCGAGGGCGGTACTGGTTGTATGAAAGAGAACACACAATACCACGCCACGCTTATTTCCCGCGCGGTATTATGTGTGTGTGGCCTCTTTCATGTTAGCTCAAATATTACAACCGGTACCGCCGTACAAAAAAAAACATTAATCTCGTAATCACATTATCAGTGCTCACTTAATCATTTGGTATTATTTATTTATTTACTTTGCGATGCGTTCGTATAAACTGGGTAATTCTCATAGACAATTTGGCGCCAAAACAAAAAACTGAATATTCGCATTCGCATTCGCATTCGCATTCGCATATGCTCAAAAAATGGCATTCGTTATATCACTAGTACAAACCTCAAACTTGGAATGACAATGGAGGTATATTATATATTATTTCCAAAAAATTATAGAAACCAGTGAAGCGAGAGTCGGTCTTAGGGAAAACATAATAAAATATTACGTTGACCTTCGGTGGCATGATTCTATTATTTATAATTACATCGAAAACTAGTTTTTATTACAAACGTTTCGAAGAAGGAGGCATCATTTTAATCCTCATACTTTTCAAGATAATACATTTATAATGCCACCGAAATCACACATTGCCATTTCCACTAACACAAATAAGTATAATACCTAAGTATTTTTCTTATAATTTCTTGATGAAAATCAAAGTTAAACTTGAACTCAACCCAACCCGTTAAATTTACCTTAATTTGACATGCATTTTTTAAGTGCAACATATTATATCGTCAAACACACACATTGTTACAATATTATGACTACTTAAAATATTGCTTTTACAATATTTGTATGGATTAATAATAACTTCAAAAGCAACGCAATGCTAAAAAAATATTGTTTTGTACTATTAAATCCATAACTAATTATTGACGATGTCGGTGTCTGTAATACCACCGAATTCATTCAAATCACCGAATTCACGTGACGTGAGCAATTTAGTTTTTAACAAATTATTTCAAAGCGTTTATCACTCTTTTGTTAGTTCAAATACCTACATAAGTATTTTGTTGACTATGCGTAATCTAATTTGATGTAATTTTCCATGAACTGCATTTATTTGCTTATTTGAAACCTAAACATACTTAACACTGTTCTGTTATGAAATTTGAGCATTAAAACAATTGTGACATTCCGCTTATGCAACTATTTGAACGATTTCAAAATACTTTGACTGTAGATTTTTCGCTGATATTGGCATCATATCAATGCCATACATCAATCGTTATTACAGTCCTCAATAACAGTGATGACATGGCCTGAGCCTAAAAATATTCCAGGGTGAAACACGACACGAGTTACATTAATTTAGCTCATTTAGGGGCTGTTTCACCATCCATTGATTAGTGTTAACTGGCGGTTAGGTGCCGTCTCTATTTGTTTTGTTCGAATAGACGGAGACGACGGCATCACATTTAACCGTCGGTTAACGCTAATCAATGGATGGTGAAACAGCCCCTTAACATCTAACTTTAAAAGTAAGGTAAACGACATCCGGCTGTCATCTCTATTGGTAATAACATAAGATTGACAGGCAGGCGCTAACGTGGTACATGGCATTCAGTGAATCGTTTTGAACTCGGAAAAGCTTGAATTGTGATTCTGAATGTTGCCATAACACATGTAAATGTAGAGCATTTTGAAGTGCACATTGTCTTCACCTATGAAACAGTTCCGTGACTGACTGACAGACAACGCACAGCCTAAACTAATGGTGCTAGTGACTTGAAATTTCGCATACATATACCTAGAGGTGTACTAAGGAAGTATTTTTCAAAATTCCCATAGGATAGGGAAATATCTAAACTTTGTTAGTTTCTCTCTGTATGTCCGTTGAATTTCCGCATAACAATATTCCGTACCGGAGAGCAGAGCAAACATAGCTGTGATCTGCTATTAGTGTTGTTTCAGTAGACGTTATTCTTATTAGCTTCTTTATCGCAAAAACAAACCTATTTAAGTATCTTATTGCAAACCTCATCAACATGTTGTGAATTCGGTTCTGGAAAATTTTAACGCAGTCGCAGAGGCACTCTCACTCTTCACACGCATCTTATTCACGCAACACCAGCAGGGCTACTACGAAACTCGAAACTCGAAGTTCGTGTCATGCGGTCCTTCAGACACTTAAACTATTTAATACGAGAGCGAGAGGGACGGTACGCCACGAACTTCGAGTTTCGTAGTAGAACTGCAGGGCTGCGACTAGGAATTATAATTTATTTTTATTACCTAAATCTAAACTTTAACGATAACTTTTTGTCAAGACTTTTCATCGTCAAACGGAAATCCTAAATCATGCCCTAAACGCAAACGTCGCAATTTCATTGACCAAGTAGATACCCCACGATTGGTAATGCCAAAAACGCTAGCCTATTAACCCACAAAGTTTTACGTGAGTTAGTTTTTCCTGCTTAAAATATTTGTAAATAGGTTTGTTTGTCGTCTCAATACCAGGAATGGACAGTAAGTAGACTTAAAATGTACCTATGCTGCGCAAAAATCTACTCTTGATCTATTGTTAGTCCGCGACAGATTCTTACTTATATTTAGCAGGACAGACTGGAGGACGAAATGTCGGCGTACTTTTAACAGTTTTTGTAGTAAGAGTAATGAAATAACTTCAGACAAAATGTGTCTGTCTGTCTGTTACATTTACATCTTCACGCTTAAACCGCTGAACCCATTTAAATGAAATTTGATATGAAGATAGTTGGAGACCCCAGGAAGAACATAGGATAGTTTTTGTCCCGGAAAATTGCGAAGTCCCCATGGAATAGCGATACTTACACGAATTTCTCACAAAAGCTATGTCCATAATTAAAAAAATGTCCCGATATTATTAACTGAATAAGTGCATACCTACTAGGTACTGGGTTATTATATTACGCATGGATCCTGATATATTAATTAAAGACTTAAGTACCCTGTCCCATTATGTGGGTAGACGGGAGATCATTAATGAGATGAGAGATCCACTGAGTTAAAAAATGCAAATGCAACTAGCTTCAGCGCTCAGGGTTCAGTTTTTTTAATGGGACGCGAAATATCTAGTACCTACTTCTCTATCACAATTAATACATATTTTAATTTGATAGGTATGATACTTTTCGGTATGGAAACTTTCTCGACAAAACTCTGCAGTAGGTAGTCAGATAGTGGTGGTAGTGGTGTTGTATGGGTAACATTGATTACTCTACTTAGCTCTACTTAGGTATAAAATTATAGAATCCAGACTTCCAGAGCTTTCTATGCATATAATATTCATACAGTCTGCCAGCGGCCATGTAAAGAGTCGTTAATAACTAGATAAAACTAGTTTCCAACCATTTTTAAAATTGGTTTCAGTTTCGCAACTTTTCAACTTTGCGAGATGTTAGATAAGTGTACATACTTATATCCGCAAATATTGGCGACAAACGGTGAATTAATCTCCGACTGGTTTAACAGGCAATTATTGTATGTCTAATACCGATATCAGTCTGGTCAGCCACCAGCAAAGACGTTGTGCACAGGCAACACGCCAAAATTCGTCTGGAACAGACGCGTAGGCCTGATGATGATGATGAATACCATTATCTATTCTGTGCTAATATTAAATAACATAAAGACACAGAATAGATAATAGTATAAGTAATAAAGAGTAGAATCCACGTCTGTACCCCTAGTGTAAGTTTTCGGTTACAAAATACGTCTCGATCGCGTTCGCGTTAAAATCTCAATTTATATAGAAACATGAACAGCGCCTCTAGCGGAACGTTTGCGATGTTCATGTTTCCATACAAATTGAGATTATAACGCGAACGCGATCGAGACGTATTTTGTAAGCGAAAACTTACACTAAGGGCACTGTGCCACCCCCTATCTATAAGTTAAATATTTTATTGTAACGTATTTATTCGGTGCCGTTTACGGTGCCTCCATTGCATGATACCTTAAGCAATAAAAATGGCTTAATTTGCTTGTGAACTACTTAATCTGGAACTGCTTAAAAGGGAAATCAGGGTAGAGAAAAACTATATCCTTCAGTAACTTCTTTCGTCTTAAATTTCTTCTAACTGAAACTATTTGTAGTTACAAATAATATATCGATAATGATAATATACCTACACGAGTTTTGCAAAAGCCAATACCAATTAAAATTGATTTAAGTATTGGCAAAGAGGATGACACTGATATACCTATGACAAGGCCGATTTGCAAGCGAAACAATTCGCTTTATTCATAAGTCTGCGGAATGTATTCACTCTGTATCATTCCATTCCTTGACTTATTGTGTATGATGCGCTAAGGTGGCGAGTGAAGCAGAGCATGAACATCAGGCAAGGACGACGAGTCAGAATATGAAAATTTCCTTTGTTACTGATACGTAATGCGCTTCCAGAGATAAAGCCAAGAATGATGTTTAATTAATCACCCGTTCTCTTTGTTGGCATTTATACAGTCGAGAATACGTTAACAAGAGGTTTCTTTGCCGCTTAAAAATTTTTCGTTCTGAAATAAATTATAGTTAAGTTTGGTGTTTACAAAAGCAACAACGGCTTACGTGTCAACATCTTCGCTGGAACTTGTCCTGGTAAGTGCAGCAGGTACTTCGAGAGGTGAATATGCAGCTTTGATATTTTTACAGAATAGGTAGGTACTTACTTAACAAAGTTCTGTTCCTTAAAAGGAAACAATAGCATGCTGCATTGTATAAATAATTTACTCGTATTTACCTCATATTGACGTCAGTTAGGTACCTGATTAAGTAGTTATTTATTTATTTACTTGCGCGTTAGTGCCGTGGTGCCAGCCGGCTTTCTCCGCTAGCGCTTTTAGTTTTGTAAATGTTAGTGGCCAACAAGTTCTGTTGGGCGGACGTGTGTATTTTAAATCCGTAAAAAAAATAACAAAAGGAATGTTTATATACGTAAATAAAGCCCGAGCCCAGGTGCAATATGCACTAGCTTAGTTCAAGCAAGATGTTATAGAAATTTTTGTTCTCACCTGGCTTCAAAGACTAAATCCTTCCTTCGCAGTAGTGATCGGAAGATGTATGCCGTATGAAATGCACCAAATCGTGGCGCATAGCAGTGCGCCCGTGTATGGCAATAAACGTTTCAATACACATTCGCGACAAGTCCCAGTGAACGTCCAAAATCGACTTTTTACCCAAAACTCTCCCCCAACATCTCACAGGGGCTACAACACAGAAATTACTACAGCTTGTGCACTTTTTGCTGCTTAGTTCAAAATCACAATAACTATTCACAGTTACTTTACTCCGGAGCGTATTTTACGCATTGTAAGAACTGAGAACTCGGATGCTTCTTAGCGAGTGATTATTAAGCAAAATTTTGTCAACGTGTTTTTGTTTACGCGATGCGTGCGGTGTGGTGCAACGCAGTCGTACTATACACAGTTAAGCGTTGTGTCAAGCATTTGGCTTGGCACCGCAACGAAAGCGAGATAACGAAATGGGACGGCGTGGACTGGTTATGTTGACATCGATTCCACTTCGGCTGTGTTCGGCCGACGAATGGAGGGAGCTCGGGGCGTCTGAACTTGGCGCGATGGTTCAAACTTTTGTTTATGTTTACGTGGTGAAACATCTGCTACTACTTAACTGCGTCGTCACATAATTTCAAGATTCTGTAGCTTTTTTTAATTTCTTTTTCGCTAGACAACACCTAATGTTAGCAATGTATTAAGTAGGTAATAAAATCACCAGTTCTAGTATAACATATCCGGTCCGAAGGACCATAATTTCAAAACAAACGAAAGGATGCCTAAGTATGAGACATAAATGTCTGAAAAAATGGTGTTGTAATAATAACTTACCCACTTTACTTACAAAATTATATAAAACGGGATTTATTATTTACCGTCGTGTGGTTGTTAGGAGGATTGTGAGTAATATGTTGTGTTTCGGCGTGGAGAGTAAGACAGCCGGTGAAATTACTGGCACTTGAGGTATCCCATCTAGGCTTCTAGGTTGGCAACGCATCTGAAATACCCCTGGTGTTGCAGATGTTTATACGCAGTGGTGATCTCTTACCATCAGGAGACCCACTTGCTAGTTTTCCATCCAGTCCAGTAAAAAAAAACAGTTCTAACTTAAAAGGGCTGATCACTTATATCAAACATAGAGAAGTTACACCGCGATTTTTTCAGGTATCAAGTTAAAATTAACACAAAACACAGTGACGCAAGCACTGCTGCTTGGCGACAGGTTTAGATTATAGGTACAAGGTATTAAGACTGTGTAGTATCGCATTGTACACACTGCACACACACACTGGCCACAACTAATATTTACTGAGATAAGGTTTTTTTGCTTTGAATGAACTAATATTTAAGTAGACTAGGAGCTAGCCCTCTCTAGACCTAATAGGTAGAGAGTTCTAAACGCGATAACATTTTATGTGGTCTCTGTGATAGCGGCCCTGGGTGAAAATGTGTGAGGGTGGGTTTCGCATGAAAACAGTCGTTCAACGTAAAACTATAAGACTTCTTTATTAGGGGTTAGTATCATTTTGTCTAAAAAAGTGGCTGGTCTAAGTAGCAAGTGGTCTAAAACGCAGCTGGTCTAAGTAGCAAAGTGGTCTAAGAAGCAGCTGGTCTAAGTAGCAAGTGGTCTAAAAAGCAACTGGTCCTCCTACCTAACCTGGTTTTGTCGAAAACCTGAAAAAACATAGGTTAACAGGAAACTAAAGTACATTATGTTGTATTATTTAAAGTAACCTTAGCGGTCCCCCGACACCGACGACGCTTAGATAAAAAAATAATACTAGGTACTTGTACTAAATTAACTGAGGCTAATTTTGTGGGAAATCAGCATAGTCCTCGCGCCTCTAGTATTAGAGGATCGGAGAATTAAGGTTTGACAAATAGCTGATGAAGCCTTAGGTATTAAGTAGTTAGAAAAGAGTTGGAGAGATTTTGCATCAACATATGCATATGACAAAAGTTAGTGCGCGTTGGGTGCCGAAATTGCTCACAGCTTTCGATAAAGAACGTCGGGTTCAAACTTGTCAGGCATTTATAGAATTGTGTGAAGATGGTTTAGATGAAGTTTGTTCCCGTATACTTACTTAGTAACTGTTGATGAAACATGGATCAAACAGTATGGATGGTCCAGACTCGAAGTCTTAATCTATACAGTGGATCGAAAAGGGTGAAAGGTCACCGAAGAAATTCATGGTTCAAAGATCGGCGTCTTAGCTAATGGCCACCGTGTTTTGGGATTGCGAAGGCATTCTTTTAATAGACTATTTGGCAAAAGGCTCTAAAATAAATGCAGTTTATTATGCCGAGCTATTAAGAAAGGTGCGACAAGCCATAAGTAGTGTCGAGAAACGAAGGGGCAAGCTGAGCAAAGGCATTTTGTTTTTTCAAGACAACGCCCCCGTTCACGCTCGTGTTGCCAAGTTTGCTCTGAAGGAAACTGGCTTCGAGGAAATTGATCATCCACCCTACAGTCCAGATCTGGCCCCTAGCGATTATTTTCTATTCAGCAACTTGAAGAAAGATTTAAGGGGAAAGCGATTTGGCAGTGATGAAGAAATGAAGGCGGCTGCACAGGAACATTTCGACAGCCAAAATAAAATTTATTTTATAACGGTCTAAAAGCATTATATAAAAAAAATAATAAATGCATTGAATTAAAGGTAGTTTATATTGAAAAATAAAAATAGTTAAAAAAATCGGAATATTTTTTTTCTTCCTTAGGCTTAGGACTTTTCAGCCGCCCCTCGTAGACCAGCGGCTCTTTAGACGAAATGATACTAACCCTGCTAAACACAGGCCACCTTACTCTTAGAACGCAGCAATGAACGACATCTCGCCACTTGCATCCACCTGCAACCTGCAGGGCTACTACGAAACCCGAAACTGGAAGTTCGTATCATATCGTCCCTCTCGCTCTCATTAAATAGTAGGTATAAGTGTCAGAGGGACCGCACGACACGAACTTCGAGTTTCGTAGTATAGCCCTGCTGCATTGCTTGCTTGCCTGCACGCAACTCTCATGATGTCGTCAGTCTATCTACCTAATTTTCATTCCGGTATTCCCATAAACGCGCATGTAAAATCCCCAAGTCTCATCGCTAACTCTAGGGATGTGGAATTTTGCACGGGTATCATACCTATCAACGTAATGCAGACCATGATATAATCTTTGGGACCTCCTAGGGCAATTTAGTAAATTAACGTTTTAAACTTTCGTGATTTTCACTCATAATCAAAATACCACCAACGGGACGGGGGAATATTAATTACTCGTGTGTTAGCGTGATAAGTCCCGTTGTTGTTATTTTGATTAGTTAGTAAATTCCCGGAATTCCAAATCAACTGCCGAATTCGAGGGAAAGGCAAGGGTCCCGCTTTATGGACGTGGAACCGGAGGAACCGCTGATCAAAAAATTATTACGTGGACGTAATACGCTTTTTGATCGGCTACTAAGTAAGTACCGATTCCGCGTCGATAGTGGGGACACGTTTCACCATCCATTGATTAGTGTTAACTGACGGTTAAATGTGATGCCGTCTCCGTCTATTCGAAGAAAACAAATAGAGACGGCATCACATTTAACCGTCAGTTAACACACTAATCAATGGATGGTGAAACCGCCCCTAAGAGTTGGTCAATATTTTTATCATCAAAATAGGTACAAAGAAAGTATGAAATATTTTAACAGCTTAACTCAGTGATTCCTAATCTTTTCGTGGCTACCCCAGGAAATTGTAGCAACTTCTTATTTAAAGAAATGAAAGAAAGAAAATACATTTATTCACAACACAAGACACAACAATAGTATTAAGTACAAAAAGACAACACGTAGGAAAGTATGTCATTGCGGTTGTAAATCGGACACTGGCTCAGCATAATGCTGAAGCGTAAATAATAAACACCCCAGCGCTGATTTTCAGCCAGCACCGTTGGTGACCCTCGGACCGCTACAAAGATATACTACACAATTTTATTACTATACATAAGACTACATAAATAGATATTTACCCCTTAAAAGACCAGTGCAGTGCGATCTTTTCGCCTCGTTTGTCTTGTGCCTACTCTGACTGATGATACTCTCACGAGACATAGTATTACCCTTTTGGGGGGTTACCACCCGACTCACCGTACGTACTTCTGGTCGAGCCACTACAGCCAGAGTTTTCCTGTGACAAGCAGTTATTTATAGACACAGTCTTTATATTTTCCTTAAGGAAAACATTATACACATATCTACATATATTATAGGTAGGTATTATATAGGTGGGGTCGCACAACTGGCGCACGCGGTTTGGAGCGGAGCAACAAAGTAAGAATATACCTTGTACTTAGCTAAGGAGAATTCATGTTATGCCAATGAGGACTATCGTTTTTTGTCTCACTAGATGGCGCACTGTTGCGTGAGGTTTTTAAGTATGGCTTTCAAAGTCTGTTATTACGGGCGTGTAAACAAAGTTTAGATTAAAATCATATTTAATACACCTTAAAACCGTACCATAAAAATATCGAGCATGCCACAGTGTTGCTTAGTCCCCGTTTTGTTCGGAAAAAAGGGAGGACAAAGGTTTCCGAAAGACGAAACTGTCTCAAAACACAGACATTCATTGCCCCGGAACGCATATTTGCCATAATTAATTTCAGATATTGCAAAATATTCACAAAATTATTCTAATTATAAATAAACCCGCGTAGCTCACCCAAAAACTATGAGATTTGACATTTCGGAGACCTCACGCTACACTAGCGCCTCTAGTGGTGAATTCATACGCGATAGCCCTCAAACCTCTAGCAATCTAGACGTTGAGCCTGGTCTCATAAACATGTGAATTTACGAGATGATCACTTTATGATCGATGTGCATCTCCGTGCGAGTAGGAATTACCTAATTGACCAGCCAAGTTCGTTAACGCGGCAATCGCAAGGACGAGCTAACATGAAGCTGAAGCAGAACAATAACATCGAATTTAGTAAATGCGTCCGCGTGTGAACCAAATCTTTAGTTCACCAAACAACTTCTTACAGAACATTTGGCTTGCAAAAAGATTCGGCGCACAGTGAGCAACGGGTTTTTTCGGACGATGCTCTTATTACAGAAAAGAGATTGTCTTTTTGTTTTTTTTTTAGTTCAATTACTATGTTTATATTAAATCAGAGTAACATAGCTTTCGTTATCAGTTTAACTGTCACAACTGCCGCTGTTATTGGTGTTTTGATTTATTTGTTTGAAGCAGAAACATCTGCAGCACGTACGTATTTAAAATATTATTCATCTATGATAATTCGCTACACCAAATATGGATGGAGTTAAATAAGTTACACATTTACCGGTTTCCACAAAAGCGTACAACTTGTTGTACGAGTGACAATTAGGGTCTCCCCAAACCTATCGACGGCTAAAAGCAGCGTTTCCACCAGAGATGTATTACGAGGATGTGTTGCGAGGTAGGTACCTATAATAATATGTTTTTCATTTAACCAATAGAAACGCTTCATTTACCTCGCCTCGCTCCGATCAGCTGTTTCCACCAGAGATGTGCTGTGCGAGGATGTGTAAATGAAGAGTTTCTATTGGTTAATGAAAAACACATTCCTCGCAATACATCCTCGCACATTATTGGTGCATGGAAACGCTGCTTCAGACGATCAAAAAACTTTCCGCGTCGATAGATGTAAGGAGACCCTAACTAAACTATACAATGAGATGGGTGATTTTCATGTCACAACTAAACTTTTCGTTGGATGTCCACCAACGAGATTGACAGATAACCTAGTCAAAGCCGCGGGTTCACGGTGGATGCAGGCCGCTTCTAACAGAAGCAACTGGAGGTCGTATATGATATGAGGGAGGCCTATGTCCAACAGTGGACGTCCTATGGCTGATATGATATGATGATGATGATGATTAATGAAACCCTTATAATAAAATCATTATTATCTTATAGGTAACGTAATATATCCCATCCCATTCGCCATATTTCCGTATAAAGCGTAGAAATTAATTATATTCTACTTGTTACTGCTTTTATCTGGAGATGAGACAGTTAACGTTGTGCTTATGATCTTTGAACTCAACTAATCAGGGCAGTTACCTACGCAGGAACATACAATCTAAACTCGAATTAGGTACCTAGAAATGCCTACGAAGAAAGATATACTTCCTATGGACCCCTTTACAAGTCAAGGTTAAAGTTATAATTGGATCATACCAGAAAAAAACCGCACAAAAACGGCAAAAACGCGTAAAATCCTTTCGCATTACTAAGTAGGCAATCTCAACTGACCGCACGAACTAAGTATACAGTCGCAACTCCAAAACAAAGCAATCAATGACGGACAAGACTTTTTGCATTTATTAGTTCCTTTATCAGTTTATTCGCATATTGCCGTGTGTTATGTTCATTTTGAGTCGCGCCTCGGGCCGTGCTGTGTGTATTGTATGGAGCCAGTGTGGAATACTAAGTACAGTCAAATAACGGTTCCCAGCGGACCAGCGAGTGGGTAACTCGTGAAACTTTCATATGACATCTCGCGTCCGAAGATGAAGTTGGAATCCTGTTTTCTCGTGGCAGGTATGACCGGTTGCAATTATTATTCCGAAAACTATTTCTTTTTGGCATACTGAATGCAAAAGTAAGTGACAACGGCGGCTGCAATGTGGTCGAAACGTCGAGGTAATTTTAGGAATGAATTGACGTGATTAAGTTCTGAAAAATATTAGATGAGTGAGAATCACAAAAGTTTTAAAACATTATAATAGTTTGAATTAAAATGCACTTGGTACACTGTATACCTATTTCGTATACCTACGTACCTATCCTTTTCTCGGTAAGTTGTTTGTCTTTTAAATCGTAGATCTAAGTTATAATCATAATACAGTACCTAACTACTTAACCTACTCACCTAGCCTATGATAGCTTTTAATTGTGATCCTTGCACCGAGGAAAACGTGATCGATTCTAACGAGAAAACATTGATAGTCAGCATGAGCTACCCGCACATCAGCATAACTAATTAAGTATTTATACCTACTTATCCTTACCATACTTTAATGCTAACGTGAATGCAATAAAATTAGGTACCTAGGTATATATTTATAATATGTTTTTATTACCAATACTCTCTATTTGTTCCATTCCAAATGATACATTTGATTTTATTTTAAACATTGCTACTTACTTTATGATATCACAGTTCCATGGGACGAATTATAATTATTCATATTATTCATTTTTAATAGTCAATCATTTACCCTCAAAATTAAAAATATAGGTAATAGATGTTTTTGTGGAGGTACTATACCATTCTACTCTTTTTTTTATTTAACCGATGCCTTCAGTGTATCTTTAACCGACTTCAAAAAAAGGAGGAGGTTATAAATTCGGTCGTTTTTTCTTATGTTTGTTACCTCAGAACTCCGACGTTTATGAACCGATTTGAAAAAAATTTTTTTCGTTCGTCTAGGAATGCTTTCAATTAGGTCCCATAAGCACCAAATCAGGATCTGATGATGGATCGAGGGAACTCTTCAAATATTATAGGAACGCCTATGATAATTTTGATATATTTCGGAGTAACTCGTGCATTTGCTCTTGAAAATCATCATTCGGTGACGTGGAACTGATGATGAAGACCAAATTTGACCAATGGAGCGACTACTCAATAACAAGTACTTCACGGGTTGAATTTCAATTACTTCAACACAGTTGCTAAGCAATTTAAGCTCATCGTAATGCATATGGTGAAATGGAACGGGTGACGATGCACCAGGACTCCTCAATAATGAACGTTTCTGCATCGAAAAAAGCAATTTTTGGTAAAAGGTGACTAGCAGTTGACATTAAACTATTGTATCTTAGATCTTTTATGCTAATAAACGTGAAAAAAAGTGTTTTAACAAAAAATCGAACGGACTACAAAAAACCATGACGATTATAGGTCCACTCCTGCTGGCTCGTGCTGAGGCACCGAACTTCAGACTGGTTAGAAAAATATTTTTATGGTTTTTTATAGTCAGTTCTATTTCTTTTACTATTAATTATTTATTCCGTTTATTCCTAAGTGTTAGTTCCTATTTTCATTTGTTTTGAATCTGCCGCGTTTTATTTAACTATTCATAAATCAAAGGCATAAAAATGTACCTACTTACGAACAAAACGCTCTACTGCCACTTTGACATAAAGTGACAGGACAAATAAGATTATAATCTTGCTATGTTGAAAAGATCCTGAAAAGACAAGTACTTGTTAAATGCTATTGATCATTTTAATATTTCCGGTTACATAATTGATATCAACATTTGGTGCTATTTAACACCGATTTTAATGAGAAGTTTTATCACTAAAAATGTGATGATGTTGTTATGATAATCTATCTATGGGTCAATGTACTATAGGCGTCCGAAACCGACCAGCCGAAGGGCGAAGCGAGACTATTATTCCATAATTAGGATGACGTGATTTCTAGGGTACATACTTTAACCTCGAGCTTGTTGAATTTATCAAATTATCCACTGCTTTTGCCTCACAAGTTTTCGAAATATTTGTAACAAAGACAAACTTCTTAAACCTTTACGTGTTTGAAGACTTTGAAGAAGATTCTTTGATTTTTCAGTTATCATAATGGGTGAAGCACAAGAATTTAATTTGGAGTCTTGGATGAAAGATCTGCCAGAACAGCTTAAAGATATACCATTTATATATCTTGCAATACCAGGTATTTCTTATTTACTTGTTTAAATGATCTTATATGAAATGTACTTACTACAATTTTTTTTAGTTATTTTTGGGTTTGATTGAGTAACATAATAATTATAATTAATGTTACAGTTTTACCTTAATCTGAATATGGGAGATTAATCACTAAATCTTGAAAACTGCACAATTCTGCGTTAACCAATTTATTACTTTATTATTAACAGTTATAGAGAGGTTTTCAGTTTGTCAACTATACAATGGAATAAATCGGAAAAATTAAAAGTGGTAAAGATCATTTTATTATTTCCAGTATTACTTAGTAAAAAATGTAGTACTTTAATTCATAAACGGCGGGCTGCTGGGGAGCAGATGCAAAGCGTTTTGTGCGGGATTTGGGCTGTCGGCTCAGACAAAAAGGGGAGGACCCTCGCTCCGAGTCATTTCTGGTGCAAAGGCTGTCCATAGCCTATTCAACGTGGTAATGCTGTGAGCGCTATGGGCACTTTTGCACTGGGAATGACTAGGGGCGAGCTATTTAACTAAGTTATTTCTGTAATAATTGCTTTTAAATAAAATGTAAAAACAATAAACTTATGAAATTCATAAATCTACAGTCAAGACCATTTATAGCAACATTATATTTAAACCAAATTTACCTTAAAGGTATAACATTGACTTGTTGCAAGCTTTGTTACTTGTATGAAACTAGCTGATTCCTGTGACTTAGTCTGTGAATAATTCATAAATCTCTATACCAAGGGTTGGCAATAGGAGGACCGCGATCCGGACCGCGGAAGACCTAGCCTAGGACCACCAAGTGTCTAGCCCATCAATGTCACTTTTCACACTAATTTACCTTCTTAGCTACTTATTTTGTATAGTGTATACAGAACTTATTTGCATAAAAAAAAATGGAATATTACTAATTGCACATCTAATAAATAAGTGCCTATCAATTTATTCTTATCCTTTATATACTTTTGTACATCAATTAAATTATTACAATACAAATAAACTAAATGTTTAGCAAAACTAGTACTGCAGATAATTCTAAAATATACATCAATCTACAATATACAAAAAACTACAATTGCATCAAAAATACTGACTGCTCAGCAAAAAATACTCACTGCACAGCAACTTAACTAGAGCGTGCGTAGATGATACTCATTGTCATAGCGAAATAACTTTTATTGACAATTTGGCACCGGAAAATTAGGTACAACGACGAGCAGAGCGAGGAGGAGCGTTAGGTACAATTGCGACCACAATGCGCGAGCCGTGCAACCCCCCCACCGCGCCCTAGTAGGGGCCAAATTATTTCCTAAATAAATAAGGTTCTGGCGCTTCGCCGGCCGCTGTCGCGGCGCGCTCGCTTTGCTCGCTCGGCTCGCGCGTTGTGGTCGTAATTGTACCTAACGCTCCTTCTCGCTCCACTCGTCGTCGTACCTAATTTTCCGATGCCAAATTGACAGTAAAAGTTATTTTGCTATGAGAATGAGTATCAGCTACGCACGCTCTAGTTAATTTGCTGTGGAGTCAGTATTTTTGCTGTGCAGTCAGTATGTTTGATATGATTATAGTATTTTTGAATAGTTTGTGTTGATGTATATTTTTTAATTATCTGCAGTAGGTACTTACTAGTTTTTCTAAACATTTAGTTTATTTGCATTGAAATAATTTAATTGATGTACAAAGGTATATAAATGATGAGAATAAATTGATAGACAATTATTTATTTGATGTGCAATTAATAATATTCCAATAAATAATAATATGATATGTCAAATAAAATGATGTTTCATTTATGTAAACTGCTATGCGTTATATGAAAATAAGTTAGATTTAAATAAAAAAACTGACACAGGTGTTTTATACTTACTAGGAGATTCCAATCTTTGTACCGTGAAACATGTACTTTTAACTTAATAAATATTTTTCATTTTTTTAATCTAAATCTTGTATACAAATTCAAATCATTTATTCAGTAAATAGGCCGCAATGGGCACTTTTACACGTCATTTTTTAAACTACTAGCACTTTCGGAAATACCATCATCATTGCCAAGAAGAATGCGCCGCAAGAAACTTGGCAGTCATTTTTTCAAAATAAAATAATTACAAATAAAATACTTAAAAACTACAGTATACAATTAAAGATAAAATTACAAAATAATTATAATAATATTAATACAGGGATGTATGGGGTCCCTTAGTTACAAAACTAAATACACACAAAAACACAAGCTGAAACATGGATGCACAGAAAAACCAGAAAAATAGACCAGCGCGGGGATCGAACCCAGGTCCTCAGCAATCCGTGCTGCGTGCTATTCCCCTACACTACCACTGGACACCAAAAAGTACTCTTACAAAACTAAACACTAAACACTAAATTTAAGTGCAAGCATGGATTGGTTGCAAACACTTAAATCCCTACTTCCCTACTAATATTATAAATGCGAAAGTAACTCTGTCTGTCTGTCTGTCTGTCTGTCTGTCTGTCTGTCTGTCTGTCTGTTACCCTTTCACGTCGAAACTACTGAACCGATTTTGATGAAATTTGGTATATAGGTAGTTTGAACCCCAAGGATCAACATAGGATACCTTTTGTTCCGGTAGAGGGCGCCACCGCGCGATAACCTAGATCCGCGCAGACGTAGTCGCGGGCATAAGCTAGTAATAATATATAATAACCATATTAGTCCCTCTATAGTCATGTTAAATGGTCTTGACTGTCTTTATGTAAGTAGCGTAGTATTTTAAATTTGATATAGTCTAGTATGGTATACCTACTGTTAAACCTAAAGGGGCTTCTAAACAGGCTACATTTTCACTGCAACTTGTGGCCGGCCATTATTTGCATCGGCGTACGGTATCAGTGAAAGACGGCCGTAGTTGCTGGCCACAAATTGCAGTAAAATATGGCCCCTTAGGGCCATATTGTCTAACATGCTGATGTTCGGGATTGCATTTACAATATCTTTCTTTTTTTCTACAATATTTTCTTTCACAAAAAGAAGTAGTAAAAGCAATTGTGATTCTAAGGGGCTGTTTCACTATCCATTGATTAGTGTTAACTGACGGTTAAATGTGATGCTGTCTCCATCTATTCGAACAAAACAAATAGAGACGGCATCACATTTAACCGTCAGTTAACACTAATCAATGGATGCTGAAACAGCCCCTAAGTGTGTTAGACAATAAGGCTTCTATTATTAACATAACTATTGCAATTTATTCTAGGCAGTCATGATTCAATGACATATGGCATCAATCGATCAAGCGGGCTGGCCCCTGATGCAGAGCCTATCATGCACAGACTGTACCCTCTGTTCCGAGGTACGATCTTACGCTGGACCATAACGCAGGCCCTAGATACCATGCAGCAACTTCACATTGGCATTAGGTACAACATTAATGTAACAAAAAAAAATTATCACAAATTCACAATGCTTTAACTTGCGATTACGAAAAGCGAAAAGTATCATATGTCAAAAATATCACGTAGTTTTCAAAATTTCAATCAAATCAATCAATTGGTGTCAAGTGTCCCATGATATTTATTTATTTGACTAAATTGTTAAATAAATTGCATCATTAAAAATGTGCGAGTTAATGGACAAAGGTTCCGATTTTTCCTTTGGAGGTACCTACAAACCCCTAAAAAATCTGAAAAAATAAAACTGTATATTAAGAATTTTATATGTTAACTAATAACAAATTACCATAATAAGAAATGTACTGCAAGGCTTGGCATTGCCTTTTCGGGTTGCATAACTCTATACTGCTACATTATAATGACATGTAAAAGCTTATAAGTACATTTTATAATTATTTGCAAACATAATAGCTGATAGTTAGTTGCATATATTAAAGTCACGCATTTAAAATGTCCTTTATCTTACTTGCATTAATGGTAATAATAGACTGCTTATCATTTGGTATACAAGTTTATAATTATTATAATTGATATTTAAATAAAGCACAGCAAATAATTGCACTGAGGTTGAAGGCCTTGTCAGACTAGACGCATTCTGTATCCTGTAGATTGGTCAAATCTAAATATACGTAATATTTAATGTAGGTACTTAGCACTAACCATTTTATGGACTCTGTCTGAAATAACTAATTTGAATTTGTTTACGGTCTACATAATGTTTATAGACTGTAGTTTGACCGGACTGCAGGATGCAGAACACATCCAGTGTGACAAGGCATAGGTTAAAGGCAAAATATCTGTATTCAATTTAGGCTGTAACAAGTATAATTATTAAATAAGATACACAATTATTGGACCCTTGTGGCAATAATAACTAAGGCCGTGTTCAAACCAAACTGACTGTAAGCCGCCGAATGTGAGCAGGCTCACTGTGATAACGTAATAACGTATTGTCGGTTAGATGTGAACGAAAAAGTGAATATGTATGGAAATATAATAAACTGCGTAACGTCGGCGGCTGCCAGTCAGTTTGGTTTGAACTTTGAACACGGCCTAATTGACATAATTGTAATGAAAATGAGGGTAGTTTTTCGCCGCCGATGGCCGCGCTAAATAGCCAAGCTGCAAGCGCCCTAACGCGCAGTTCACGGTTGGCTTTCGTTCTGTTTGATAAGGAACATCGGTTCGAAACATGTCCGGCATACCTCGACTACTAATACGTGAATGACCTGTGTCAAGCATTTATTGAATTTGGTATCCCATCTTAGGCCTCTAGGTTGGCAACGCATCTGCAATACCCCTGGTGTTGCAGATGTTTATGGGCGGTGGTGATCTCTTACCATCAGGAGACCCACTTGCTCGAATAAAAAAAATCTATTACCAGTTTTGAAAAAAAAAACTGTTGAGAAAAAACTGGCAAGATAATCAACAAGGTAGGTATATAGGTCGTCAAAGATGTGAGTATGTTTGTATGGTATGATGATTTTATTATCTTATCTTTAATGACATAATTCACATTAATATAACTAACTGAAAGACTAGGAAATAATTACACTAAATAATCTACCTACCATACAGACAGTTAGTGCCTTCTGTAGCCAGACCAAAACATACTCTTACCATACCATCACAGTTGTTTGATGTCCCAGAATTGTCCGTGCCGGTAAATAGTGTCACCCGCAGTTGGTTATATTTTTTTTTTTTCAGATACTTTGACCTAAGACTGACTACCAAGACCAACTCCGATCAATTCTTCTTCACCCACGGCCTGTATGCCGGAGAGATATCAACGGCCCTAGAGCAAGTCAAGCAGTTCGTTGACACCCACCCTGGAGAGGTAATAAGTACTTTTGATCACCCAGAATAGGGTTCCGTAGCCATTACGAAAAAATCAAGTAATATTTTTCTAAGGATTTCGTATTGTGTACGGAATTTTCCAAGTTTAGGTATGTTTTATACCTTACGCTGCTATTTACCCTTAAATTACTAATAATTCTCAAGCAATCTTAGCCGCTATTTTTTTTTATTTGAGCACTGTCGGCGTGACTGATATATATATATATATTTTTTTTATGTAGCCTGTTTTATGTCCCACTGCTGGGCAAAGGCCTCCCCTTTTCTCCGCCACTCTTCCCTGTCCTGGGCATGCACCTGCCAATCGAGCTGAAAAGCGCTCAGGTCGTCGTTACTGATATATATAATCATGCCAAATTACAGCTTTCTAGTACTAACGGTCTCTGAGCTTAGCCGCGGACAGACACGCAGACAGACAGACGGACAGACATGGCGAAACTATAAGGGTTCCTAGTTGAATACGGAACCCTAAAAACTTGCCTTAGGCAGCGTTTCCACCAGAAATGTGCGAGGTTATGTTGCGAGGAATGTGTTTTTCATTAACCAATAGAAACACTCTTTACCTATCTTCGCACAGCACATCTCTAGTGCAAGGAAACAGCTGAGCGGAGCGAGGCGAAAAACACATTCCTCGCAACATCCTCGCACATCTCTGGTAGAGACGCAGCCTTATACTCGTAGACTAAAAATGAGCTGTTCTGTGCGAGTGTCGCTGTACGTAATCACGAGCATTAATTTAGGACCGACATAAGATCGAATATCATTTTGTACGTCAATTCAAAGGATTTTTTCACGAAATGGATCCCAAACGCTCGTGGCCGTACGATCGCGACTAACTGCCCCCAAAATACACCCAATCTTCACATATCATCTGTGCTGAAGTTTATTAATATGGCGGACAAGTTTTTTTTTGCTTGTATAGGTTACATCACCTATTTGTTTTGTGTGACTTTCCGTAATTTCACTCTCCTGTGGCCCGGCGGAAGACCAGTGCTGGTTTTCAACCAGCGATATGCTGAGCCGGGACCTTTTTATAGCGGCAACATTTCTTATTGTTATTTTTACTAATTATGTGTCATTGCTGTTATAAATAAATTATTTTCTTTCTTTCTTTCTTTCTTATTGTTATCTATCAGTATAGGTACATACATAGTAAAACAAGCCCCTGGGCTCGATAGCCCGATGGCTTATCTACATAAAAAAATATGATTGATTTTTTGGAGCCTTTTTGTATTTTTTATTTCAACTCCAAATTTGTTACTTTTACGGGTATCCCATGAAACCATATCGTAAATACAAACTGAGCTGCTTAGTAGCGACATCTCTTGTCTGGGTGAGCGGTTAGTTCCGAAAGAATGAGACGTCTGTCGACGCAACATAGATGTCGCTAGTACTGCTGCTTAAATAGCATAGTAGAAATAAACAACCTGAGATATGTATGTATAGGAAAAAATCGTGTCTAGATTCCTGTCCTGCAATGGTGTAGGGGTTATAGCACGCAGCACGGAATGCTGAGGAGCTGGGTTCGATTCCCAGTGCTGGTCTCTTTTTCTGGTTTTTCTGTGCATCCATGTCTCAGTTTGTATTTACGATAACATTTTTTGTTTAAAAATGATCACCAAATCAGATACTTATTTGAGACAGCTAATTTATAACCAGGAATAAAAGCTTGTTTATAACCAGACCCCATCTTCCCCAGCCCTGAGCCACAGATAATGGGCCCTTATCTGCTGACTCGCCTATAACCTTTGGGTTCATTAAAACAAGTATTTGCCTTTGTTTGTACCACAATATCTATTTATATTTCAGGTAGTAATCCTCGACTGCCAGCACTTCTATAACTTCACGCCGGTAGACCACCAGCGTCTAATGCGGTACTTACTGAATCTGTTTGGAGCCAAACTTGTCCCGAGGCAGCTGGATCTGCGCAGTGTCACGCTGAACTCGCTCAACAGGTTGCGTCAACAGGTCAGTCGTACAGTCACCTCCATTAATGCCACAGCCGAGTGTGCAAAAATATCTGACGCGACCTATCGGCCTTAGAAATAGAGTCGTGTCAGATATTTACACATGCACGCTTTGTTGTGTCAGATATTTGTTGCTGGTACAGTCAGCTGCAGAGAAAGGGTATACGCCCCTTTAGAGGCGGTAAGTATGGATACCCTCTCATCTGACCACTTCGTGAACTTTGTCAATACGAAAGAATACTTACGTTTGTTTACCACTGGTAGTAAAATCTTCTGGTGGTCCTTTCAGAGTGCTGAGGACTGCACTAACACAGTTTTATTTTTTAGAAAAGTTTATTTAATAATCATTAACCTTTTCGCCGCCACGTCAAATATAAAAGACATCACCCATACGCCAGACTTCTATATTGCAATGCCTAAAATTTAACCTTAACGCAATTGAACGAAGGTTGCTTTTGCATTAAAGTAATGGACGTAGTAGTATGGACGTATGGAATGGTAGTAGGTTGTTGGCGTCGCACCTGCGGTGCGTCTATATGAGTCGTTGGCGGCCACATGTTAATAGAGGAATACGAGCCTGGGCTTCTGAAAATACGGCCTATGCATTTCATGACGGAACGATTCCACCTAAGTTCCTTGCGTCCCTGCGTGACCATTTTAAACTGAGCGGGTGGTATGGAATCCTATTTAAAAAAAAACAACGAAATTCTGGAAGTTTATGTGCTTGTTATTCTTTCACGCTAAAAGACCGGTAGAATTGGGATGAAATTTGGTATGTAGATAACTGAATTTCAGAAATAGCACATATTAAGGCTATTTTTTTCAATATTTCAATGGATTAATAAATAAATAATAATAAATATCATGGGACACTTGACACCAATTGACCTAGTCCCAAACTAAGCAAAGCGTAGGTACTATGGGTACTAGCAGGCAACGGATAAATATACTTATATAAATATAAATACATACTTAAATACATATTAAACATCCAAGACCCGAGAACAAACATTCGTATCATTCATGCAAATATCTGCCCCGGCCGGAAATCGAACCCGGGATTGAGATATACGCATGTTAAATCTTTCTCTAGCGGTAAGTATATATATATATGTACATGAAATTTCTGAGTGTACAGTCAGCAGCAAAAGTTAAGGAGCAGTGGACACACCCTCTTATTACCTTAGCCATGAAGTCGTGTATAGATAATTTTGAGCTTTACAACTGCTCTTCTACTTCTGCTGCTGACTGTACATCGTATACCGCAAATGAAAACCACTTCACGAATGATTTTACCATAGGAATTTGTTCACGCGAGTGAAGATTAATATCAGTTGAAATTAATTGATTAAATTAACTTGATTGGACAGATAAATGCAGTAAGTGATAAACCTACTAATCCCATAGCCAGTTCCCACATGAATTCAGATTTTATTTTTCCAGATCATCGTAGTATACCGCAACCAATCGGTGTATGCAACGAGTGAATTCTGGCAGCCACAGACGATGCCGTCTCCGTGGCCCCAGCAGGACCGCACAGAAGGACTCGTCAGATATCTGGAGAACATCAAACGAAACCCCGGCTCTGGCTTCGTCCACCAAGCTGTACTTACGCCGACATCTTCCTTCATTGTGCTAAGGTGTGTTTTATGTCAAGTTACAGGGCCCACAGACGCTACTAAAGATCCTAAGCTGCATGTCCGATTTATCATAAATTCTTACGCCACACACACGCTACAGTTTATCGTAGCGATCTTCATTTAATTTCAGCGGTTGTGGGTTTAAATTATAGCCCTAATTCATCCGTTCCAGTTGATCTATTCGAATTTTTATACTGTTCTGTTCGACGGTACAGTTTTAAAAAATCATACAAAACTGTACAATTTTCTCACAAACACGATACAATAAACGGTAACAATCGAACGGTGCAATCTGATCGTTAGGATTTTTCGTAGAGTCCGTGGGCCTTATTATATGCAAGTTCTAGTCGGTATTTGTTATCAGCTATCTGGAAAGCATCAAGTGAACGGTTTAGTGCACCAAGGGATGCACCTATTAGTCTAAGATCCGAACTTGAAAAGATCTTCACCGGTCTGATAATAGAATGAAATGTATTTTATAATAAATTTAGTATTTTAGAAAATATATTAGAAATGGATTTTCTAAAAATATCCTAACTAACTAACTAATTTGGCTCAGGGACCCAAAGAGGGTCTTGGCCTCCGAAACGAGAGCACGCCATCTGTCCCGATCGTGCGCAGCCTCTTGCCAATCCTGGACAGGCTATTTTAATTATTATTATAATAATAATAATAATAATTAAATTCATTTATTCAAGTAACATTACGACTCATTTGTTAAACAATTTATCTTAACCTATGTTAGTAAAAATACAATAAATAAAATAAAATAAAAGATAAATAAAAACAAAATTAAATTCATGAAAATAATTCTTATTTAACCATCCCACTAGAGATTTTTATATACGGGCAGTGCTCGCGATCATGTTCAGGACGCCGTTGTTGCGCACCAGTCTTGCGCATGGTGGAGTAAAAACAGTTTCACGAACATTGCGCTACAGAACCGTGGCAAACAATACCCTGAACGCATTATTATAAACACGGAGGGCACTGTATGATTTTTGAGTGTTACCTATGCACGTTTAGAAAGGGTACAATATGCTCTGAAAAGATGATCTTGACGTCACTCTGATAATAGAATGAAATAATAAATTTAGTATTTTAGAAAATATATTAGAAATGGATTTTCTAAAAATATCCTAACTAACTCTTTGGCTCAGGGACCAATGGCCTAGATAAAACCTAGCAGCCAATCACAGGCTATTTTAATTATTAAAAAATGATTTTTTAATAAATTTTTGTTGCATCATCGAGATAATAAGAAATTTTTATATTAACTTAAAGTATAAAACCTATAAAATATGTTGACGTTGGGTTTGCTATTGTTTACCTGGACGAACTACTGGGTTGCCAGGTATAAATTCAAATAGTTATATCGATGCCCGTTACTTTCACTTGATTAGATAATAGAACAAATTGTATATCAACGTAAGCGCTGTTTTATTGTGAACACGTTGCTATAGGGTTGTCTGCATTTAATTAAAAATCATTAAAAAAAAAAATTTGCCTGTCTAGGATTTTTTAGCAAAATTATTTCTAATATATTTTCTAAAATACTAAATTTATTATAAAAATACATTTCATCCTATTATCAGACCGGTGAAGATCTTTTCAAGTTCGGATCTTCTACTATATGCTTACATTTTCCTTCATGCTGAATTAAATATTTAATGCTACAAGTTCTAATTGCCTTCTTCAGGCTACTTAACTCTTGCAGCCGCCGTTGTCGTGGCGATAGTAGTATCGTACTTACAGAATCCAAAATTTTCTGAAATCGCAATATTTTAGACTATCGCCATTATTAATATAATGAATTAAATTCGGGTTTTGCTCGCGTGCTTTGATTTTACTGACTTTTATCGATATTTTGTCGTCTCGTGATCATGTCGCATGCAACTGTCCCGAAATATCGATTTTCAGTAAAATCAAGGTACGCGGAACAAAACCCGAATTTAATTCATAACATTTCTGAAATCGATTATGAAACATATCGTCAATTCCGGAAAAATTTTAGGCGCTCAATATTGTTTTTCGTTCTGTTGGTAGATTCACAAGTTTTACTTTAAGGTATTGGAACCAAGCTATTTTGATTTTATTTCTCATGTTACGACTGCATAGAAATAGCTTTCCGATTCGAAAGCCTAACTAAGTATTTGATATTAAACAGCGATCCTGTAAAATTCCAGGTGGACGTCAAGCCTCCGAGCAAAATGCGCCGCTCCGGTGGTTAAAGAGGTGCTTCCGAAGTTGGCGGAGTTCTCTCCGGGCCCGCCCGTCGACCACAGCGGCCGCACTCCCGTCAACGTCGTCATTGCTGACTTCGTCGACATGGCAGACGCCATCTTCCCACGCACCATCATTGGCCTCAACGCGAAACTCTTGCGCAACAGAGACATAGTCTACCATAACTACGGCTGAGACCGATCTCAAAACTTGTACCTGCTTGTTTATGATAAGTTTTATTTTTAAGATCTACCGTTTTCTGTGATATTTCCTAAGCGTAATAATACCAGAATCGATTCGCATAGTTTATTTTTTGAACAATGTCATCGAATATTGATTCAGTGATCACTTGCTGCCTTATGTTGTACAATAAATTTATTTTATAAATATGACGCTTTTACACGTAGATACGGCTACCTTTTCCGAAGTAGTTACATAGAAGTTTTCCCGAACACGTTATTACAAAATTCGTCCAGTTTTATTCTTTTACACAAGTCGTTGAATGACCACTTATGCTTGCTGGTTCCGCCGTCGCTTCTATCATCGAGAGGCGCGAACAGCTTGTCAGATAATTCGTCTGATATTTCAATAATTCTACAAATTTTATCCAAACGAGCCAAATCATCTAGTGAATAAGTCAAATCTGTGATATTTATAATCTGGGATTTTTTCTCAAGCATTTGAAACGAATTTTCCGAGCCCGACACACTGACACTGTCCAACTTATCATAAATATCTTGTTTACTTCTGTACGTATCATTGTTGCTTACTGTGGTCACAGTATTAACAGGACTGTCACATAGAGATGTCATTTCAGACACAATCTTGATTGAATCATGAGAATTACTTCCTTCTTCTTCTTCTTCGTCTTCATTTCTAGTGATGTTTTGATATGCTGTTTCACAGTAGTCACCTGCATGTGAAGGAACCATATCATCCTTGTTGGTGTTAGTTTCGAATTTAGTGTCTTCATTAACATGTTCCACTAGAACAATATTTCGCTGCTTCAGCTTCTCGTCAACAATTTCGATTTTGGATAGCCTTCTATTTAACAGGTCAGCAGTTACTACTTTAACACTTTCCGGATCTACGGTTTCAGAATCGTTCGTGTTACATTGTTTGAGCAATTCTGTAAATTTTTCAACCTCTACATTTAAGTTTGAAGATGTAATGAAACGTTTCGGATCTTCACTCACAATGTGAATTACTTCTTGGTCATTATAATTTTCATTAATGTCATCATTATCATCGAAAATACTGCTATTTACATTACTAGTACTACTTAGATTTTCTTCTAATTTATTAACCATATTAGAGATCTGTATTTTGTTCTTTGTATGATTTGGTTTTTGAATGTTTTCCCTCGAAATGTTGTTATTACTTCTATTTGTATTCTTAGAATTAAAAGGAATGTTATTATTTTCACAGGTTTGATAAATTTTCCGTAGAACATTGAGCCCGGCTAAATTTCCAGCTTTATTACCAATAGGCGAATCTACTTTAGGCAATTCTTTGTTAGAATCTTCGTTTAAAGATATATTTAGTGACTCTGTTTCTTTATTAGATATAGCAGATGTATTGGTGTATTTAATTTGTTCACTTACTTCATTGCTATTTTCATAATTACCTGTAACTGACTTTCTAACATGGTCTTTAGTAGATTTTTCTTCTACTTCCGTTTTTTCTTGCAATGGACTATTATTTCCATTAAGAGATAAGTAATTGTGTAAATTCTCGTTTTCCGTTGTATCTTTAGATTTCCTAGTTGTCAGAGAAGGTAAACAAGAGCTTGAAATTGTTTTTTCAATCGCTTTTGACGGTCTTCTCATTGGTAGAGTACATACATTTACGTTTGAATATCCTCTTTCGGCTATCCCCCTAGGAGAACTTTTTGTTACTAATCCAGATGAATTGGTATTTGGACATCCTTTTTCATTTATCCCTCTTGAATGACTATCAACTCTCGTCTCAGATGAGTGAGCGTTAATTTTTTCTTTCCCAGTAAAACTTGTTAAAGGACTTCGTAGTGTTATGCCAGATGAATGTGCCTTCAAATTATCTTTCCCTTTGGAAGAACTATTATTCAAATAGTCCATGTCAGTTAACTCCTTTGAAGGTTTCTTTGTTGTTCTTTTAGATAAATCAGTGTTTGAATTTCCTTTCTGAGTTGTCAGTTTTGAAACATTTCCTGTGTTAGTCCGCAATGAAGAAGTTTTTAAATTATCTTCTTCGATTGCTCCTTTTCGAGAATTTCTAATTGTAGATGCATATAAACGATCGCTTGAATTTTCATTCCCTGTCGTCCCCTTTGAAGGACATTTTATAGCCATCCTTGGTGATTTGGTGTTAACGTTTTTTTTATCTGTTATTTCTTCTGCAGGTCTTACGGTAATTTCAAGTGAACGATTATTTAAATTTTCGCTTGCGGTTATTTCTTTCGCAGAACTTGTTATCGTCAACACTAAAGGATGAGTGTTTGAATTTTTTAGCTCGGTCATTTCTTTTGAGGGACTATTGTTTTCCAAAATAGGTTCATATTTTTTAGAACTCGGTTTTTTTAACAGGTCTTCAGTGATTTCAACCATCCGGGAAAATTCTTGTTTGACCGAGTCCAAACGTTCTTGCGCTTTAACACGTTCATGATAGATATGTTTAATGACTTCACTATTTTCGGATACGGTAATCTTGTCCTGTACCGAACTGGATTTTCCAAATTTATCAATGAAAGTCCTGAGTGTATTTGTGTGGTCGTAAATGGCACTTCGATTTCTTAAATTACTAGCTTCGGATACGTACGGCGATAAAGGTCTATGCATTGGCCGTGAGAATGATCTGACTTCACAAGATTCACAAGGACTTAGCGAACTTTTGGTAATCGAATCAACAGTAGCGTGTTTCTTGTTATCCCTTTGCTCATGATTCGTCTTCCAAAATATAGGTCTTACGTACGTCATTTTTGTTATAGGCGTAGAAATTAAAGAGTATTGTCTCTCCGAGTGCAGAATCGTGTCGACGACACGGCATGCGTACGAAAATTCGTTCTCATACCAGCAAATGAGTTTGAAGAAGTTGGGTCTCAGTTGTAGACTCGAGTCGACGTCTACAGTACAAGAATGACTATCTCCGATAAAGTCCGAGGACACCGCTTGTTCTTTAGATACTTGTATTACATCTTGCAAGATTGGATCTTTTACTTTTTCTATGCATTCAGTGATCTCCTTTATAGTGGTGCTCTTATTTAACCTGTGAAACATATTATTTTTATCACAACGCTTAAAAAATAGACAAAAGTGACACCTCGACTACTGCAGGATAAGTGTATACAATTCAAGTTATTTGAAAATGTGACAAAACAAGAGCAGCTCAGCTTTCCGAGTACCTAGCATCCACCCTTGCATTTAAAGCGCCATGGTCACAGACATCCTGTATAGTCGATCTAGAAATTCCTTTACCACCTTAAGATTCAACATTGTCGTTTCTACGGGTAAAATATTAAAGACTATTATCATTTCTTAGTCAATGTTACAATATCACCCTTTTTTCTCCTGATATAGGAAGGAACTAAAATATGGTTCGGCACATTTTTGGTCGGCTATACAGTCAACCAACATAGTTCCCAGGCTATCCTAAAGCGTCGCTGTTTGTAGGTATCTTTTGTTCGTGATTTTTAGTTTTTATTTGGGATTATTATTAGCTTAATTTTATTAGTCATTTAATGGGATTAAATGACTGATAACATAAAGCTAATAATAATAAGCCATAGGTACTAATATTATAAATGCGAAAGTGTGTGTTTGTATATTTGTATGTTCTTTTATATTTGTGCACGCTTTGTTGTGTCAGATATTTGTTGCTGGTGACTGTACCACAGAACTTTGCCATTGCGACATTTACTTTGATTTTTACGCTTCATTATCAGTGCAGTAACATCTACTTCTTTAAATCTAAGTATATAATATCATTGATCAAAGTATTACTCGTGAATCTCTATTGGGTATTGATATATCAAGTTTTTTTTTTTACCAAACAGGAGTAGAATCAAGGGGGTGACACTATTTTGCGGCCCGGATGCTCAGGCCTGGAATATCTGTTTTCCTTAAATGTACAATTCTCATAAGGTCTGCGTTTTCGAAATGTTAGCACTTCTATTTTGTCGGCTTTCTCAAAATGTCTGCTATTTAAAATTTGCACAATCTCAGAAAGTCGTCTATTCGTAATGTTTACATTCCTATAATATTAGCGTTACCTTAAATTCTCCTTTTCCGTTATGTTCACTTTTTTATATAGGCTGTCGTCTTATTTATCATGTTAGATTAGATGTTTGTTTTCCCATAATGTCTGCTTTATTTTCAAAGGATTTTGGCTTTAAAATGATAAAGATATTTTAAGTGAATGTTGCATGTTCTGGTGTTCATGATTGCAGACATTTTGGGAATAAGACTTTTCTGAAATGCCAAAATTGTAAGATGGCGCATATTTTGAGGTTGCAGACATTTTGGGAATAAGCACTTTCTGAAAAGCGAACATTATACGAAAACGGTCTTTCTTGGAAAAGCAGTCGTTTTAGGAAAAGTACATTTGAGGAAAACGGACATTTCAGGCCTGAGCCGGCCCGGATAATACCGTCCCTGTTTTTATGGGCATGATGATGGACATGAGTTTCTATGGGTGTGTACACGAAAAACAGGGTCGGTCTTTCCATATCGATATTATCCGGGCCGGTTAATAGTGTCACCCAATCAAGGCATTACTTGACGTATACAATTACCTGATGCAGAGGTCGAGCACAGAGACATTGACGATGGGCACACGGAAGGCGAGCCCGGCGAGCTTGTCCCGCACGGCCGGGATGATCCTGCCCAGGGCTTTGCACGCGCCCGTCGCCGCAGGGATTATGTTCTGGTGTATACTGCGGTGATCCCGCCAGTGCTGGACATATAACATTGATATTTCAGAAAACCCTAGTGTTTCGACCCATATATATATATAGCCTCGCTGATCGCGGGTTTTGGAACCTCTGAGTTTTCATGAGCTTTTCGGTGAAAAAAAATATTGTGAGTATACCGATATACACCTGGGCACCTGACCAAATACTTAATATAAAAATAAACGTTATTCGTGTGAGGGATTCAAACTTCTGAACTCGTACTATTACTTATTCACTAAACGCAACTACTTAGCTTATATCTAAAATATTATATATAAAATTCCGCAATTTTGGAACTCACCTTCCCGCGTATGCAGAGTCCGTCGAGCGGCTTGAGCGAAGGCGTCATGGCGTGTATGCTCGTGACGAAGCCTTCGCCGACGCCGAAAGCGTCCTGCAGCAGCTTTATGATCGGCGCCAGGCAGTACAGAGTGCTCGACGTGCATGATACCACCTTCACATCTGCACAACCACGGAATAGAACAAAACTTGAGGAAATGTCATATCTGAAACTCTAGAATTAAACAGTTACCAACACCAATATGTGACAACATAGCGTGTATAAATATCTGATACGACCTGTTTCTAGGGCCGCTAGGACGTGTCAGATATTTCTGAACGCTCCGCTGTGGGAAATATTAATGCAGGTGACAGTACCGAAATAGTGTCGTCGGAAATGCGAAGATGCGTTTTCACACACACTTTGAAATCATATCGGTTATTGGTCGAAGTTTCTATTCGTTAAAAATAATTAGAACAACGGTAGATTGTTGATAGTATTCCATACAGGTATGCACTTAAATTAAAATTGCACACGTGCTGCCACCTGGCGTGTGGTGCTCAGTTAAAACTTATTTATGATCAGCGTGTCTGTGCCTATGTGAAAATAATATGCCCATTAATAGCAGCAGCGAAAAGGCAACATTTATTCTGGAAACACGTATTATTAGTTTGTAGAAACAAAGGACGATCACCTGAACTGATTCTGTCTTGGTTGACGCCCAGGATGAGCATGGGCACGTCAGAACTGGGCGCCGTCACCAACACACGCCTGACGCCGTCACTGGCCAGGTGCCCCTGGTAATGTAAAGACGAAAATCAACCGCTTAAATTTTCTCAACCTCGTATCTGGTGGCCACATTAAATTGCTTTAGAATCATCTTTAATAAGTATGATAGTGTTGATTTGTTGTATACAGTTCGTGTAGATACGAGGTTGAGAAAGTACCTACATGGACGAAATGTCACGTTAGGCCCCAAAAGTTTCCTTCACATTATTCCCATAAGTTGGTTACCTATGCATTTAATTTGCTCCAAGAACGCTATATTTTCTACTTTATCCAGCACTAGCCTACCTACATCTTGACAAGGGCAGTAGTAAAAAAATCGAATCACTAATCCAGGCCACCCATACCTCAGTCTTTTTCGATGTTACGTGATATTCGATAAAGAGTTACCTACTGTTTTGTATTGTTTGTATTATAAAGAAAATTTTAACCTACCGATGCTTTCTCCATGTTCGTGAACATTCCAGAAGCTTCTATCACGTATTGCACGTCAGCCTTCTGCCAGGGGATATCGCACGGTGCTTTTTGATGAAATACCATGATTGAATGATCTGAAAGAACTGACTGACTAAGATATAGACAGCAAGGAAGTAGAACCAATAATCATATACAACGACCAAACCAGACGACCAGATGGCCTAGTGGTTAGAGAACCTGACTACGAAGCTTGAGGTCCCGGGTCCGATTCCCGTATCGGGGCAGATATTTGTATGAAAAATACGAATGTTTGTTCTCGGGTCTTGGGTGTTTAATATGTATTTAAGTATGTATCTATATTTATATAATTATATTTATCCGTTGCTTAATACCCATAACACAAGCTTTGCTAAGCTTACTTTAGGACTAGGTCAATTGGTGTGAATTGTCCCGTTATATTTATTTATTTATTTATATCCCCCTCTCGCTCGTTTCAGCCAAATATAATCTCTCTCCTAAAACATACTAAAGGCATGAAAAACATCAAACGTCATCAATGCATCAAGCGTCTGGAGTGTTATTTAGTACTCTAAATATTTTTGCACTGACAGCTAGACTTGTACTGTACCTACCCCAATCTACGTCGATATATTATTATTAAGCCAATTTCATCACTGGAAGTGGTTAAAACTTATATGCGTATTGAAGACACGTGCCCATTTCATATATTTTATAGGATTCAGTATCTTACACTTATTCGGCCAAAAAAACATAAGTACCGTTAATTTTGATTACGTTGTCCTCATATGAAATGTTTCCTTTGTATTTTCCATGCGTAGAGTCAAATTTGATCAAATAGCAGATGTATGGTAGTTCTATAGCTGGGTCATTGATTGCTGCAACCTGTAATATAAATCCGAAAGCAATGTCTTAATTAGCAAGGGAATGCTGTGCCTCAACTTAGCTAATAAATTGAGTTATTATTCATGAAAAAAAAAACTGATAAGCCCCCAGTAGAGTAGCCCCGAAAAAAATTCTGCTAGAGCAGGTAAGGTTGGTAATAGTAGTGAGAAGCTGATAAGTTATAATAAAATTATTATGGATTGCGTTTTTTCATCAAGATTCTTACTTCTATATCTGGATGCTGACAGCAAGTCCTAAATATAACTCTGCCAATGCGGCCAAAGCCGTTTATTCCAACATTGATAACCATTCCTGATAGTATTGCACAAGATAATTTAACAGATTTTTCGCTATAAAACTTTAATATTGTTGTGCAGAACAGCAGACGTCATATTTTGAAAATACCGCTTGCTTTTAGCCAACAGCACAGACAGACAAATGTTAAAATGGCAATAATGTCTTTCTAAAAAGTATGGTGTTACCATGTCATCTTTAGGGATGTACTAAACCGGTATGTATCGGTTAATATCCAAATTAATTACACATGATCAAATAATAGTTTCATGAAAAGAGAAGAATGAATTTAATAAATTAATTAAATCCAAAATACAATCCAAATACAAAATACAATTTTGAATTAAAAAAAACTCGACCGCAATTATCGGTGTGTGTAGTTTCTTTAGTTTTCAAAGATTAACTAATGACAGTCAAACAGACAGTCTTAAGCTTAACAATTTTGTTCACTTATGTTGAAGGTAAAAGAGTATTAAAAACAAATCCACCATTAATATTATTAAGATTAATAACTTAAAAACAAAAACGAGGGATAAAAGTGTTCTCTGTACAATCTAAAGTAAATATACAAACTATTTTAAATGAAACAAATAAATATCATGGGACACTTGACACTAATGAGGGCTATCGTTTTTTGCCTCACTAGATGGCGCACTGTTGCGTGAGGTTTTTAAGTATGGCTTTCAAAGTCTGTTATTACGGGCGTGAAAACAAAGTTTAGATTAAAATCATATTTAATACACCTTAAAACCATACCATAAAAATATCGAGCATGTCACAGTGTTGCATAGTCCCCGTTTTGTTCGGAAAGAAGTTTCCGAAAGACAAAACTGTCTCAAAACACAGACATTCATTGCCCCGGAACGCATATTTGCCATAATTAATTTCAGATATTGCAAAATATTGACAACATTATTCTAATTATAAATAAACCCGCGTAGCTCACCCAAAAACTATGAGATTTGACATTTTGGAGACCTCACGCTACACTAGCGCCTCTAGCGGCGAATTCATACGCGATAGCCCTCATTGACCTAGTCCCAAACTAAATAAAGCTTGTACTATGGATACTAGGCATAGGCAACGGATAAACATACTTATATTGATAAATACATACCTAGGTTCTTAAATACATATTATTAAACATCCATGACCCGAGAACAAACATTCGTGTTATTGATGAAAATATCTGCCCCGGCCGGAAATCGAACCCGGGACCTCAAGCTTCGTAGTCAGGTTCTCTAACCACTTGGCCATCCGGTCGTCACTGATTAATACTGACGATGGGGTATTTTAGAGTGGCGACCGCGAACTGGAAGACGCTGTGTGGAAGGAAAGGCCTCCTATACATACATACACTAAATTATGAACTGAATTCAACAAGCAAGACTGAAGGTACCAGGTGTTAGTCTAACAAATACACAACACAACCGTTCACTGTGCTACCAGGTGTTAGACTAACACTTGGTTGCTCTGAAGATGAGCTCTGGTTGAGTTTGAAACGCATCAGTGTAGTATGGTGGTGGGTGGTTATATAGATGAGTTTGTGTGATTTGTGTAAGTTCTTACAGTGTGGGTGGAGGGTG